>NW_010186328.1:59179-59579 GCF_000695765.1 Mesitornis unicolor | reverse complement strand
TGCAGCCGCCGCCTGCGGGGAGGGGGGTGGAGGTCGTCGGTATTTCTCCTGTGCGCGGTGCTCTGCTGAGTCCTGCGGGGTGGGGGGTGTCAGACCTCACGTCTTTGGTTGCACAATGTTTGAATATGGTAAGTTAGGCTTTTATGAAGCTCTTGTATTTGACAGCTATGTCAAAAAATAATCCTTGAAATGGGTTTGGGGTGTTTCCCTCACACACACGACCTTTTTGTTATTATTCCATAATATAAAGGTTCGTGGGCACAGAACGTGGTGAAGGGTTTAGAGCACAACTCTTACGAGGAGCAGCTGAGGGAGCTGGGGGTGTTCAGTCTGGAGAAGAGGAAGGTAAGGGGAGACCTCTACAACTCCCTGAAAGGAGAGGTAGCGAGGAGAGGGCGGG
>NW_010186328.1:58159-59114 GCF_000695765.1 Mesitornis unicolor | reverse complement strand
CTCAAGTTGCGCTAGAGGAGGTTTAGGTTGGATATTAGGAGGAAATTTCTTTACTAAAAGCATTGTCAAGCACTGGAACAGGCTGCCTGGGGAGGTGGTTGAGTCACTGTCCCTGGAAATGTTTAAAAGACGAGTAGATGTTGTGCTAAGGGTCATGGTCCAGTGGCAGACTTAGTAGGGCTGGATTGATGTATTCAATGATCTTAAAGGTCTTTTCCAACTGAAATCATTCTATGAGTCTATGAACTCTAAAAGCATAAATTCATTCAGTATTGGCATTAAGATACATCAAATTAAGATGAAGTAGCAAAATGAATATGATGATTCTGTCATTCTATGGTTTGAATATTTGTGTTCTGCCTAAATACTTGCCAGCCTATCGGGCAGCAGTTTCAGGATCAAGAATGACAATGCTTTGTTGACAGGCTGAGAGAGTTGGGATTGTTCAGCCTGGAAAAGAGAAGGCTCCAGGGAGACCTTATTGCCGCCTTGCAGTACCTGAAGGGGCTACAGTAAAGCTGGGGAGGGATTGTTTATAAGTGTGTGTAGCAACAGGACAAGGGGCAATGGCTTTAAACTGGATGGAGGTAGATTTAGATTGTGTATTAGAAATTCTTTACTGTGAGCGTGGTGAGACACTGGCACAGGTTGCCCAGGGAAATTGTGGATGCCCCCTCCCTGGCAGTGTTCAAGGCCAGGTTGGACAGGGCTTTGGGCAACCTGGTCTAGTGGGAGGTGTCCCTGCTCATGGCAGTGGTTGGGCTGGATGAGCTTTAAGGTCCCTTCCAGCCAAAACCATTCTGTGATTGATTCAGCAGTGCTATGCTTACTTTTCTTATACTGTAGCAGAGGAAGGCTTGGAGCATCTCTTCTGCCCCCTGAATCCAACAGGGTGACACGAAGCAACCTCTGTCACTAATAATGTGGGGCATCACATACCTTCGGGCAGAGACAC
>NW_010186328.1:52252-58116 GCF_000695765.1 Mesitornis unicolor | reverse complement strand
TGCTCAGCTGCCCGGTGGCTCTCACATTATCCGCGTGCGTCCACACAAGTCCCTTCCACTGACGCACAGCGTGGAAGTTACTCATGAACAACTCTTACAGAAAGGGAGGGCAAGGGAGCACCGCATGCTTTCCCTAGGTTCTCCAACTGGAGTGATCCTCAGCAAGGTCAGTTGTGAGAAAGAAGCCATCTGAAAAATTACCCGTGCTAACTACCAGCTGGGAAAAAACCCAGGAGCACAAAGGAACTGTTGGATACCTGTGGGCAGGGGTGCTGTGTCCTATAACCCCATCAGACTACTTCACCCTAAAGCCAGCCATTCCAATTGTAGAGCTTCTTGTTCTGATGGTTTATTTTTTTTCTCCCCTCCAATTTTCAGCCTAAATGTGTTCACAGTGCATTTATTCTCTTCTTGTCGTGCCAGCATTATCCTTTTGCTTCAGCAGTTTTGTTTGTCTCCTGTGATATATTTAGAGAGCAATCCTATCCGCTCTCTGACTACATTTGGCTAGGCTAAACAGGCCAGGCTCTTAAGTTTCTTCTTGTTTGATAGGTTTTCTGTTTCCCGCAGGCCTTTTCTGCACCTGTTCATTTGAGTTTATAATTTTTAAACACGGGTGACCAGATTTATTTTTTTTATGATGCTCCTGTCATCAGCGCCTGTACAACAGCACTGGTATTTCACTGCCTTGTTTAGACTGCATTTGCTTTTCTTATGGCCTCATCATCTCCGTGATCCTTAATGCAGTTTTAGTGGTTATTTTTCTTAATTTTATTGTGAATATGCACAATTGCTAGCTAAATTGTGTTGGGCTAAACAAATGCCTTTAGTTTCTCACTGTTTCATGCCGTGTAACGTGGGGAGGAGCTGAAGTCATCATAGCATGTCTGTACA
The DNA here is from genome assembly GCF_000695765.1 of Mesitornis unicolor. Classification (NCBI taxonomy): domain Eukaryota; kingdom Metazoa; phylum Chordata; class Aves; order Mesitornithiformes; family Mesitornithidae; genus Mesitornis; species Mesitornis unicolor. The sequence goes on along the minus strand of NW_010186328.1, from coordinate 57,222 downwards.
TGTTGATGCTTTAAACTGGTGCCTTGTCCTCAGGGGCAAGCTTTTTCCATGAGGGCTGACAAGGCCTTTTTACTACATCTACTTAAGTGCTGGCTGATGTAAATAAGCTGGAGCAATGGAGCTGTCATTCCTCCTAGCAAAGGTGAGTTGCCAGCCTCAGCTCCCAGTCCAGGAGCCACCTCCAACCCTGTCCCAGTGGCAGGGGACTGGATTGCTGCAGGGGTGGATGTGACACAGGGTGCAGAAGAAGGGCACAGAGCCCAGCAGCCTAGGCTTGACCCGTGAGCGCTTCTGGCCGTGGCTGTGACTCAGCTGCTCCTCGGTTTTTCCAAAGCCAGTCTTCTGCTGCCCTACTTTTATAATTCACTCAGAAGTGGAAGGTGTTTTTCCTCTGCCTGGCACTATGGAGGAGCAGCCTCTCCTCCTGTGGCTCCCAGCTTGAAGGGAAGTGGTTTCGTGCCCCCGGTCTCTTTCCCCAGCCTTCCTCTCCTGCTGGGTGGAGCTGGCTGTGCTGAGCTGCCAGCTCCCTGCCTTTCTGCACAGTGCTCAGCCCTCTGCCAGAATTTTCGGCTATAAATGGATCTGGCCTTTTTCAGCCCCCCCCCTCCTCCACCCCCTCCCAGCACCAAAAGATGTTGCGGGAAGTCGGAGCTGGGCCAGGCTTCCTCTGAATTAGGAAAACATATGATCCAACCCCTGGCGTTTCATAGGTTCTCTAGAAGCATCATGCCTGGCTTTTGGGGGGGAGCTGTCTGTGCCCCCATGAGGGCTGTGCTGCTGAATTGCTCGTTTTCACTGTGAGAGCAGCTATTCCCATGCAAAGCTGAGCAGACCCACAGGTGGTGTCTCCAGCCCCATGCATCACTCTGCAAGCAAAGCACTGTCTGATCTGAACGTTGTGTCTCAAGGGAAGGCCGATGTTTTTGTTACTGACTGCATCCTGCTTCCACATCCGTATTAGGAACTTTTTAAAAAAAAGCCTGGCTTTTGTACATAATGAACAATGCCATTTGCCTCCCTTAAGTTTGGATTTATAGCAGAGATCATGGGATCTTTTAAGCTTTTATTGCACTCTCCTCCCCTGAGAGGCAGGGAGGATCAGTATCTTCTTGTTCAGCAGGGAACTGGGGCCTGAAGTATGTGAACCAAGGTGACTCAGGGAGTCAGTTGCTGCCCTGAATTTTAAGCTGGAGTCTTTTGTGTCATCCGGAGTAGAGTGGTACCCTCCATCAGCCCTGCAGGCATCCAGGCCATTCATTCCATGCAGAGTAGAGGTCTGTATTTCGAAAACTAATTTGTACTCTCGCATTGAAAAATTGTAGTCTGAACGTCTCCTGGTTCACGTGCTTCATAGAAGCTGCTGGGCCAGGTTCCAGACTGGTGACCTTTTGCTGGCAGCAGTGGATTTGCATCCTCTGGGCTTAGATGGCAACACCTACAGCAGCTGCTTCAGAGGCTTCCTTACCTCCTGGCAATCGTCCCTCAAAAACCTTCGGGCTGTGGATAAGGGAACATATAATATTCAGAAGGTGCAAGCCTGGTTTATGGTTGCCTCATATTCTGCCTGCAGTTCTGCTTCTGGTTCAGTTTTTGCTGTGGCAGCAGGTGCTGTCTGACACTTTTTTCCTGTGCAGGGTGCTTGGTATCCTGCATTTTCTCTACTTAGTGTCTTGCCTGCATTGCCTATTGGATGGGTTGGTGGAGCTTTTGACTGTGCAATGGGCAATGTGCGGGACGCATCTGTTCTCTGGATAATGTAATAACTCAGACCAGGGCATTGCATACGTGTTATGGTTCACTGAAGCCTTCTTTCTATCTTCCTGCTGGGATTACAGGCAACACTTTGCATGAAACAGTTGAGGAATAGATGAAGTACCTCCTTCACCCTTCCTCACGCCATGAAGCTGCTGTGTGGCAAGGGTACCTCTGAGCTCTGGGAATAAATGGAATGAAGATACTGTGTGTAGTTGTAGCTTCCTGATGCTCTTTCCTGTGCTAAGCTCTGCTGAAGCTGTGCCAGGCATCAAATCTTGTGGGTTTGCCAGCTCGACTTAGTGCTTCAGATTAAACTTGGTTGGGAGGAGTTTTTCTGCTTGACGTGTCCGTCATAGGTGTTCAGGGACGGTGGTGACCCCATATCTGCTTGGCCTTATGCAACGTACCTTCTGCTGAATACTTGATTCCCAGTTCTTCACCAAAGCCCTGGACTTGCAGCAGGGTGTTTTCTGAGCTTCATTGGCTGTAGGTCTGTGTTCCTCTGAGTCTGGAACATAGAGCCTGGTTGGGGTTTTGCTTGCAATATCTGCTGCTCATCCGAAGCCCAGAGTTTCTCCCCCTCCTCTTCCCATTTTTGTGTGTGCTTGCCTGGACTGGGAGTATTGATTTCCACCATTCACATCTGTTGTGCCTGGGTGGGTATTTGTTGAGGATCTTTGTAGTCCTTAAGCCTTGCCTGGGACTCTGCATTTCTGACTGAGGGGACAGGCAGGCTCTTTTAGAGCTCCTTGACAGAATCATGATGGCACTAAATCATAGTAACAATGAAAGTTTTATTTTCTTAACAGGTTCCTGGCACCCAGGAACCAGCCTGGTAAGGCTGGTAGGGAGGGAAAGAAGAGATCTGTTTGGTTTGTCTGCTTGGTGTTCAGGACATTCAAGGCCTGGTAATTAGGGAAGAGGAGGAATACATGACCCGCTCAGTCACAAAGGATGGCTGCTTGCTTCATAAAATGACATTAGTTGTGCTAACCACATTGCCAGGAGTGGGGAGCAAGGGGAACCGGTCACAGTGTCCTCAAGGCTGCTCCTGTCTGAACAGTCTCCTCATGGACTTGGGCTGCTGTGACAACTGTTCTGCTGACACCAGTAACTGCCTTGCACAACCTGTAAAGGCTGCTGTTGGAGGACACTGCCTTAGGATGCTTTCAACCTCTCTGCTTTGCAGAAGACTGTGCGCTACAGTGCTGGTTTCCTTGTGGCAACTCATTCATGTCCTCCACAAGAACTTGTTGGCTGGTTCAAACTGCACCAGGGCCCTCCACCAGTGCCAGGGCAAGGCAGTGGTTTAGATGGCAGTGTGTCAGCACAAATTTGTTGTGCTGCTGATCACATCGCAGCACTGGGATGTGGTGTGTGGACATCCTACTGCTGTAATGGTTGTGCTGAGACTGTGCCTGGCAAAGCCTGTGCTGTTACCTGGCAGGTGTCTGTGATGGGGTGACGAGTTGGGAAGTTTCTTTGGGGATTGTAATTGGGTGTTGAAGGGAAAGCAGCAAGGAAGAGAAGTGCCTGTGCACCATAATCCATTGTCAACAGAATAAGCTCAGCTGTATCACGGTTTTGCGGACAGTCTGGTCTCCTGGTGCAGGAGTTTACTAGTGCACAGCTGTGTTCCAGCAAGAGTTCAGATGCAGAGCACAAGCATGAGAGCTCCACAGCTCCTTGCATCAGGCCACGGCGAGGTATCCCACTGAGACTGAGCATTCCTGGTCCCTGTGCTTGGAGCACCCCTGGTCTGCATCAGAGCTCTGGTACCTGCAGTGCCTGGGTACCACGGGGATCTCTGTGTAACACATGCTGTGCAGCACACCTATCTATGTTATGGAAAATGAAGTGAAGACTGTAATTTTCTGATGATTCTAAGTTAGGGTAGTCAGTTTGCAAACTGCTTGAAGAATTACAGGAGTATCTTGCAAAACTATCAGCATGATAAAACAGCAAATGGGATTCCATGCTGATAAATTCCACACCTTTATGCATGTAATGGTGATTTGTGAACAGTTTCTCACTGCCCACAAGAAACCCCTTGGAGTCACTGTGAATTGTTATCTGAGCAGCTGTTATCTCAGCTCTATGTTCAACCGTAGCCAGAAAGGCAGACTTCATACTGGAAATAAAGAATAAATTAAAAAATGCTGGTATATATTCTTTTGTAATGAGATATACAGTCATGTTGTGGCTGCATCTTGAGTACCACATGCAATCTGGTCACTGTTTCTCAAAAAGAGTGCCATACACCTGGATATGATACAGAAAAGGGGAATGAGGATGATTACAGGACTGAAATAGCTTCTGTAGGAAGAGAGATTAAACAAGGAAAAGTAGGTGATAGTGGAAAAGAGTAAAGGCCTATAAAATATTGTACAGTGGGGAGAGGTTGAGTAAGGAATAACCTTATGCAACTTTGCCATTTCTCACAGCACAGAAGCACATGCAGCAAAATTATTTATTAGGCTGGAGGTTAAGGAAGTCCTTTTTCAACACAGTTGATTTGTAGAACATGTTGCTACGAGATGACATGAAGGCTGAAAATACACACAGATTCCAGAAGGAACCAGACACCTCAATGGCAGCGATGTCTTTCGGTGGCTGTTAAACTTGGTGCTCCGTGTGCAATGTCCAGGTCTAAAAGTTCCTTGACTGCTGATTGTTGAGAGCTGGAAGAGTATGGCCTTGATCACTCTGTGCTGTGTGATGTGTATATGCCAATGACAAAATGTCAAGCATAAGTCACTAAGAAGAGTTGTTAGTGTGACTCAGTATGGTAGTTCTTGTTACTGGAATGCACTGAGCAAGTGGGTTGAAAATGAACTGATTTGGTTTTGAGCACTTCTGGTCTAATGGCTCTCCTGTGGGACTTATGCACAGGTCACCACAGATTTTCTTATATCTTTTATTAGCAAATCTGAAAGCGCTTGCAGGAAAAAGGGACTGGTGTAAGCATAGCTCACCAGCTCAGTGTGCCACACACCATGGTTGTTACAGTGTGTCAGTGTATGCCAGCTCAGTGACTACTGCCCAGCCAGCCCCATGCTATGCCTGGTGTTCACTGTCCGGTCAGATCTTTGCTCCCCCTTGGCCTCTGATTAGGATCTCATTTATGTTCTGCTGGAACAAAATCTGGATTCTTAGAGCCTGTTCTTCATATAACTGTGGGTGTTATTGTTATCCAGCCAAATGTCTCATCCTAC
>NW_010186328.1:49256-52238 GCF_000695765.1 Mesitornis unicolor | reverse complement strand
AGAGCAGGCTGTTGCGAATTCTGTTGTGAATTCCTCTATCCTTTCCAAGTCCTGTGTTGCAATTTCCTTCACAGTCCAAGTAGCAAAATGTCTCCAGTTTCCCTCCACTGAGAACTGGAAAGGCTGGAACTGCCTTGAAAAGTCTGTTTGCTGATGATACAGTGCCTTAGGTGCTCGTTTTAGGAGTGATAGCAGAGACACTGTTAAATTGCTTTTCACCACATGGAAAACTTACCAAATCAATGCTTTTTTTTTTTTTGTGGAAGCTGGCTGAGGCTCTAGCAAAAGCAACCAGACAGTAATGGGCATATCATTTTTGTCTGCCATTTAGCTTTCTGCAGGGGGATTCTTAACTGCCTAAGCCTGAGCATGGTATTGCAGTGAGATTTTGGGAATCCAGTCATAATTTTACCTCTGCCTCTTTCCTTGGACCCAAATCTATACACTCATGAGCTCTAGTGTGTGTGTCTCTTTGAATGGGATGGATAAAGAGTTTAAAGCCCCTGTTGTGCTGCCCAGTTCCCTGCTCCCTGCAGAGAAAATAAGTCTCCTGGCAGCATGAAGCTGTTTTCAAACGAGACACATGCCCGGGGTGCCTGTCTGCCAGAGCCTCCTGCCTGTACACCCTGTCCCTTTTTAGCACGCCTCTCCACTCAGCTATATCTGGCTCCAGTTCCTTGCTCTGGGAACGTGACCTCATCATTGTTTTGGTATTTCCAGTGATTCAGCCTGGTCCGGGGCAGGGAGGAGTCATTCCTGGTGCAGGCTGACAGGGCGTTTGTGCGTTGCTGGAATTCCAGAGCCGCAGTCCCAGCCCTTCCTCTGCCTTGACAGCTCGGCTGGGGCCAGGCTGGAGCATCACCTTCCTGCCTGGCAGATGGCCTAGACCCCGCTGATAGAGGGACCGAAGCTCCTGCTTTTGAGGGTAATGGGGATCCCTGTCTTTGCAGCCTGTCTGCTGTGGTGAAGGTGAAGACAGCTGTGCGCAGTTGTGTGTATGGCAGGGAAAGCCACAAGGAATCTCTGCTCCATGGGTGGAGAAGGAGTCTCACAGAATGCTCATTGCTGTTTACAGACTGCCAGCATCCCATAATGAAGTTAACGTTACAGCAACTTGGTAAGTGTTATGATCCTTATTTCACAGGGAGGAGAACTGATGCACCAAACAGGGAGGTGGTCTGCTTGAGGTTTTATGCAGCTGAGCTGGAAAAGTAAACTCCCAAGAAGTGGTGCTGACTGGTCCCGTCTTCTCCTGTAGTGGCTGGATTCCTCCAGTGAACGATGAACGTGGGCAGAGGGTCAGACTGAGGTGGAGCAGCTCCCAAAGTGAGATGGGGCCAGGCTGTACAGATTGCTAAACCCCATTTCCTCCATCTCTCCAGGTGTGCTCAGAAAGCACAGGTGAGTACTTGGAGGCAGAGTTCCCCAGCCAAATTCAATGCTCGTGTTTCTGGCAGGCTGTGGATGCTGCAGGGCAGTCACTTGTGCCTTGACAGGGTTGCTGTTGCTGCATATGTGGTAAGCCTTATGGCAGCTTTTATCTAAACACTTTGAACCGCCTCGTTTAAGCCTGGGTTGCCGTGAATGGTTTTTAAAACCTTTGGGATCATCTGGTGGCTAGCTGTTCTGTGGCTGAGATCAGTTTGGTTGAAGACATGGCTTCAGTCTTGCTTTGCTTAGCAGTGAAGCAGCCCATCAGTGTAGTCGTTTTACCCCAGGAGAGACCTTGTTCTCAGTTTGTCACTGGGCAGGAATTAAGTCATGAAGGCTCATCATGTTTGGAGAAGCGCCCCCCCCCATCTGGAGCTGTCTTGCCTATGTTGATGGGCAGTGAAGTCAGTGATAAAGTTGTGGCTGTATTTTGTCTCTGACAGACCTGAGGAGCTGCACTTGGCACCAGAGTCACTGTTGTTACATTGGGAAGCTTCCCTGTTTTTATTGTGCAAGGGTAGCTCAATGCCAGAAGAGTTACCTCATTGCAGGGTCACCTGGGCTGCGCTGAGATGCAGAAATCTCTGTGCTATAGAGGGGGAAGCCATAAAGCACCTTCCTCATCACAGGCACTGTCAGCTCAGAGAAAGGACATCAGCATGTGCAGGAACAGGGAGCTTTAACTCTGATAACCTTACTTTCCTAGTTGTGTTGAGGTCTTTCCGTGCTGGTTTATTGGGCAGTGCCCAAAACTGCAAGACCCCTCTACTGCTGGTTCCAGCTGTGGGCATAACGGAGGCAAAGCCCCCAAACCTTTTGACATATTGCCCCTTTGCTGAGTTAGTCCCTATCCTCCATCTTCCTTATTTGCTGTAAATCCAGTTGCAGTACAGTTACCCTGAAATGGGAGGGAAAGAAGAATCCTAGCAGGAGGTGTGAAGGCAGTGAACTGGAGAGAGAAAGAGTAAAAGTCCCAAAGATGTGGAGCCCCTGAGCATAGAGAGAGGGCCTGGACAACAGGAATGGGCTCTTGCACCACAAGCTGGTCACACATACAGATGAAGCAATGCTCTTTGGAAATAAGCCTTTCTCCGAGACGTGGTGAACTGCTGTAGCGCTATGCACCGGAGAAGGTGTGGGGCTGGGGCTGTCCCAAGTGAGGCGCAGGATGTAAAATTGCATAGGTTTGCATTACAGCTAGCAGGAGCTGCGTATGGAGTTGTGTGCTGCTAGAGAGTGTGGAGATGGGGGGAATCCCCTTGCTGGGGGTCACTTCACTCTGCTGCTTCCCCTGGCAGGCAGCTGCCCTCCCACCCCTGTCCAAGCAGGCAGGCTGTGGAGCCAGCCCCCACAGCCCCAGCACGCTGGCTTCTCCCTGAGCCTGCTGTAAATGGCTCTCTGTAACACGAGCTGCATTTCTGCCATAGCCCTCTCCAGCGTGCATCTGTATTTACACTGTGGCTTTCATTAGCAATCTGGCCCTCGCATTGCCAGCAGCTCTCGCTCCTCTCTTTGCCCACATGCTCTGTGAGTGAGACTGGCACCCTCGCA
>NW_010186328.1:48190-49225 GCF_000695765.1 Mesitornis unicolor | reverse complement strand
GGCCCCCTGGCCCCGCTGTGCCCCAGCAGAGGCAGGTGACTGGCAACGGGAGGGATCCCCGAGCCAGCTCCCATCTGGAAGAAGTGCCTTGTCATCTTGCCTCTCGCCCGCCATCCTGCCGCTACCGGGGAGCTGCCTGCTGAGGCTCCCCGCAGCATGGCTCACTGATCCCTGAGCCGACACGGGGACAAGCTGGTTTTGCTTTGGATTATCGCTGGCTCTGCAGGCTATATTCTTCCTGCTGCTCTCATGCCATCGTTGCTGCTGCGCCCAGCATCCAGCTGCAGTGAGCTGAGCCCATGATCCGGGGAGATTGTATCTGGTGAGGTAGGAACTGATCCCTTCCATTTTTTCTACTAAAAGTGATGTTTCAGATACTGCCCCTGGCTGGAGAGCATGCTTCAATTAGCAGTGTGTGTGTGTGTGTGTGTGTGTGTGTGGTTTTATTTTGCATTGTTGTGTAGCTCAGATGAGGAGTCAGTGTGCTGCTCCGGCTGTGGTCTCTATTACACGGAAAGAAAATGCATATATCCATTTTCCTTTTACCCACACACTGGAAAATCGATGTCTGGCTCCCTTTCTACTCCTGGATGATGTGCTGGTGCTCCAGAGCCTGTCTTCTCTGTCCTCCTGCAGCATCCTGTGCATGTTCTGCAGGTCACGTCACCTACTTCTTCAGGAGACATGAAAGCAGAGAGCAGTCTGGATGTGCCTCAGAAGAAAGGGGAAAGGAGAAGAAACTCCTGGAAGACAAATATCAAAGAAGTTCCATAGGCACGGAAATGGCTTTTAAGAAGTTATTTTTATCCTGGAAAATTAAACAAGGGTAGCGCCTCCTTTCCCTGGATAGTCTCGAAAGGGTTTGTTTTTTTTTTTCTTAAGTCCCTTTGGGTAACCTGTTTTAATACAGAAAGGCTTGAGGCTGCTGCTGTCCCTAGGGATGAAGGACAGTCAGTCTTGGTAGCCTGGTGCCTTCTTTCCAGCATCCCTCACTGATATTTAATGCTTCACCTTCCTGCACCACTGCACACCTTT
>NW_010186328.1:40889-48143 GCF_000695765.1 Mesitornis unicolor | reverse complement strand
TCCCTACAGAAAGGGACAGATAAAATAGGGGCGCAGCAGCATTTTCTTCTGACCTAGCTGGTGTTTAGGCACAACGGTTCCTTTGTTAGTCCACAGTAGCTGGGATGCACCTGCCCCTGTACACACAGCCATCCCTCTTCCCCAAACTTGCTGTACCTCGGCTTCCCTCCCATGTGGATGAGAGTCTCCTAAACAGGACAGACAAGGATATCAGGCCTTCTGCAGGTGATGGTTTACTTCTGAGGACTAGCCCCAACAACAAACCGTGTTTTAGGGTCTCCCTATATCCCTAGTTTTGAGGAGGGAAGGGGGTCCTCTAGCTTTCCCTCCTTAGCATACCCTGCTGTGCTGCCAGTGGGTGTATAAATAGTGCCCACAGCATACTATTTTGGCGACAAGCTCTTCCCAGGATTCATCCAAAGAGTTATGTGAGCAAGCGTTAAAAATAACACCCAGCCCTGCCCAAATGCTGGCGCCATTTCAGCCAAAGTGTTGGGAATCTTCCATAGAGAGCAGCATTGGCCCCTGGGAGGGGGCAGCAGGAGGGGGTCCTGCATGGCTCCCTGTGGTTTCCTCTTCTAGCTGCCCTGCTGACCACAAAGGACATTGACCCTCATGTTCAGCAGATGTGCTGGTCACCAAGAGGATGTGAGACTTTCACTTCTAATTAAGTTATTTGCTACTGAGCTTTCCCTGTGTGTTCTGAGTATTATCACTAGGTCTAATGAGAGGTACAGGAAATTCAAGGCAGGGTTAACCTGAGCTTTAATCTAGCCTGCTGCCAGGTCCCTGCTGGTGGCCAGAGCTGGCTGCTTCAGTAAAAAGTAGCAATAGCATATGTAGGGATTCTGGCCCTGCATTAGTTTTATCCCAAGGAGTCGTAGCTGGCGATTAATTTAATTGTGAAAGGCATGTTAAATCTATATGTTGAATTAACAGCTATATCTCTGGACATTCTTGCTATTCATATAAACACAAAAATAACTTTGTTTCCCTCAGGCTGTGTTTTGCCTGTTGTTGGTCAAGTCCTATGCTAGGTATGCAGCTCAGCTGCTCTCATGCTGCTGCAGCATCAGCCCTTGCTGTGGGCTGGAAGACAGCATTGGAGAAGCAGCAGACCCCACCGAGTCCTTGTGTTCAGTGCATGAAGCGCAGAGCTCACGGAAATGCTTCTTGGAGGGCTCATGCACAAAGAAGCCACAGATAAAGACAGAGATGTTCCCTTTTGCAGATAGACGATGTAGCCCCACTCTTGCCTGGTCAAATATGGGATGTAGGAGAAGTTACCTCCTGTAGGAGTACAGTCCCCATTGCTGTTCTATGGCTTAATACATGAAGCCCTGCACACAAAGAGCCAAAATGTCTCATGGCTGCAAGCCTGGGGGCAGTGCTTGGGCTTACCAGTTTGCTCTGAGTTGAAGGCAGCAGTGTCATGGACAGGGAAGACCACACTTCTCTTTCTGATGCTGGGGTTCAGGACTGCAGGATTAATCCTCCTCTATAGCTCCCTGGTCTCTCCATTTGCATCCCCGGATACATCTGTGCTATTTTCTGGCTTTATAGAGGAAGGTCCAGATGCTTCTGCAATCTCTGAGTACTTTACTTTCAGAAGGGCTGGATTTATTTTAAACTGGTACAGAAAGTTTCTGTGAGAGCAGCAGGCGTGCGAAAATTGCTAAAAAGGTCACTGGCACTGTTTGGAGCTCTATGCTTCACCTGCTCTGATATGAAATTACTAATTCTGGCAGATGTTCCCAGGGATGGAGAGCCGGTCCTGTCAGAACATCATGAGCAAGGGTTTTCTCCAGCCGTTGCACTGAGGATGAGTGAGAGCAGAGCAACTGCTCATCTTCTGGCTTGGACTGTCATATCTTGCATACTCAGCCTATGCTAGCCCTCCTCCCCATCTCACAATTTAGCTGATCTCCTTTCCTTGCTGCGAGTTGAGAGGCACACGCTGGGTTTGTGCACAGGATGAAGTGCTTTCTTAAGTCTGTACTGAAAGCACAGACTTCAGAGTTGTCTGGAGATGGAAATATGTCGTGGAGATGAAAAGTGTGCGCCTGTTTTTCCAGGAACATGCTCTGGGCAATCAGTGCTTCATCAGGGGCTTCCTGCTCGCTCCTCCTGTTCCTCTCCTGTGTCCAGCCAACAAAAGAGGTCTCTGAGTCATTCTCCTTACTGCTTATTATTAGGCCTGAGCCAAGGTTCTGTGTATCATCATACATTACAGAGCTGCTGAGGGCTCTTTCAGGGCCTTTTCCACCCTGGCATGCTCTTGTTTCCCTGACTGGAATGTGTCAGGCATGCATGGGCACACATGACCTTATTTATCATCTCTAAGCACCTCTTTGCTGGACATTTCTCATAGTCTTCTGTGCGGCGCCAGAACCCCACACAGCAGTTTTCAGCTGTTCCTGCAGTGCTGAGATACCTCCATAGGGAACCCTGTAGAGCAAAATGTGCCCCAGCTCTTTGCTTTGCTTCACATGAGGCCCTGATTCAGTCTGCCCAACACCATCTAAGCTTGGTGGGCTTGCCAGTCATCTCCTGTGACCTGCTTTGCCTTCGTGGCCTGCCTTGTGCCAGGTCATGGGTACTCTGTGAGCCTGAGCTTTGCCTCTACCAGCTTTGGCTTCCTATTTTAAAGGACACGGCAGGATATCCTCCCATGCACAGAGCCCCTTCATCTCTATAGCATTTCCTTCGCTGTGGGTCTTTCTCCAACTTGAGCAGAATGGGTGTGTACTTCCCAGTTCTGGCTGTGTGCCTGCCTGTGTACGGGATGGTGAACTTTTGAAGGAGGTAGACCTTGCACAACCAGCAGCTATGTGCTGCAGATTAAACTCTGTCCCGATTAAGCGTACACCAGTAAGTACATGCAGCCAAAAAGGCTGTTTAATCCTGGGCTGAGCTGACATGGGGAACTCGAGCACAGCTGACTGATGATCTGAAACACCTTGCTGTATTAGATGTGTTGGGTAATAACCAGAGAGAAACTGAGGAGGGTTCTCAGCTGTGGTGAAGGATCATCTTCAGCAAGACTCAATTCATGATAGTAAGTCTCTTCACTGTGGTGGATGAAAGGAGAATGAATCCACTGGCTGAAAGCTGGTACTAAACATACTCCATTTAGGGAAAAAAACAAACTCTTGAGTATGCTTTTAACAGTCAAGTGGACTAGCTACTGGATCAGCTGGTGGGGCTGCTTTTCTACTCTGTCTTCACTTGCAGGTTTGCTGTGTCTTTCCAAGAGTGTGTTTCTCTTTCTCCAGATACTCTCACAGAATAAACTGCTCTAGGTTTTTAGAGGCTTTCTGCTCCTCTGAGTCAAACAGAAATCATACAAGAATAAGACCTGCAGAAGGTATGTAATTACATCTCCCTGACCCAGCCATAGTGGACTCAGCCTATGACATTCCTTCTATTTTCTGTCTAGAAGCTCATGGTGGGTGGGACATTATCTGCATCCCACATCTTAGCAGTCCAGTCCCTTCTCTCTTTTGGTATCTCTTGATACTATGACACTCTGGGTTGGCCAAGACCCTAACATGTTCATTTCTTCAATGACAAACACAGGAAAAGAAATTATTTCTAATTTCTGAGACTGCGGCCCTGTGAAAATTAGAGGAATGCATGCCTCTAAATAAGTAAAGCAAAGAGCTTCTGAGACAGACAAGAACATACAAAATATTAAGAAAACCAGTCTTGCCTCCTGACTGCTATTCATTTTTGGTGGAATAATGAGTGGCTCGTTTTATCTGTTATGCCTGATGACTAACCTAAACTTCAGTGGCAGTCACTTCCTATTGTTGAGAGCATGGAGAACAGCAAATTCACTCACAGCAGCCTTCTATACATTTCAGAACTCCTTTCATGAACCTCCTAGTTTTTTACAGAGAACCAACACCCTTGCTTTGCAATTTACTCCTTTCTGGTTTCCCTTGCTGTCTTGGAGCAAGGAAATTAGTCTCACCAATTTGTCCATATAGGACATGTCCATGGGGCACGTGCCGGGGTTGGGCAGAGAGGAAGGATTACTCCACATCTTGTGTATGAGACGCCTGTTAGTACAGCCTTGCATGCTGTTTGTCTGCTTCAAAGCAAAATGCCACTATTAACTCAAGTTCAGCCTGTGATCTATGGTAACCACAGATCCTTTCTGAACCAGCAGGTCATGCATGATGATGATGGGTGGGGACGCGCAGTCTGTGCTGTGTGAGGTGTCGTGGTAATGACTGTAATTTATTTCAATTTGATGTTTATGTATAGACCTCATCCCTTCAGCTAATAGTATCGGTACTGGAGGCAATACAGATGAGAAATGAAGAGTGAAAAACAACTGCTCCAGCATGTTAAATGCATAAGTGGTGGATGGGATGTCCAGAATTTAGGTAGAAGCCTGAATTACAGAGGCTGTTTAGCAGAGTTTTCGGTTGTCCTGTTCCCTCTCCCCTTTGAAGCTTTTCACATAATCACAGAATGTTAGGAGTTGAAAGGGACCTCAAAAGCTCATCCAGTCCTACCCCCCTGCCAGAGCAGGATCACCCAGACCAGGTCACACAGGAAGGCATCCAGGCGGGTTTTGAATGTCTCCAGAGAAGGAGACTCCTCAACCTCTCTGGGCAGCCTGTTCAGTGCTCTGTCATCCTCACTGTGAAAAAGTTTTTCCTCATGTTCAGGTTGAACCTCCTGTGCTCCAGCTTGTTCCCATTGCCCCTTGTCCTGTCATTGGACATCACTGAGAAGAGCCTGGCTCCTTCCTCCTGACACTCGCCCTTTACAAATTTATAAACTTATAAACATTAATGAGGTCTTTTCTCAGTGCCTACCGGGATGTGGGTGCTCAGGAGCACAGGCAGTCCCTTGGTTGGCACTGGAGTCCTGTACCTGCCAATACTGTGCCATAGCCTTGCTGCTAGCGGGTGGTTTTTGAGTCTACCTTCAATAGTCTCTTAATCACAGAGTACTTTGCAGAAGCACAAACTGTCTAGACATTGGTTTATTTGCCACTAAAACATAGCCAGCTGGGGCAGGTAACACTGCAGAGCGGCACTATGTGTCTAGCGTGGGTGGTAAATGGAGAAACTTAGGAAAAAAATCTGTATAAACAACCATAATTAATTTCACGTGTCTCTAATAAATCACCTGGCAGTTTTGTGGTCTCTGGGTTTCCTGGTGAAGGTGGGAGTGTTTGGGAATGGGGAGATGTGCTGGGGGCCACTGTGCTGTGCTGACAGATCACACTGCATGGCTGCTGCCCTTGCCCTGAGCAAGGATGGCAGGGACGTGCTTTGCCGTGTGCAGGAAGGGGCGAGTGTGGGTTTTCTGCCTGAAATCCAGAGCAGTTTTCATACCCGCCATCACCTTGGAAAACTGGAATATTTATGACTCAGTATGGAGACAGGAGGGCAGGAGGCTTTTTCCATTCTTGGCCGTGGCCTCTCGCATGTCCAACAGTGATGTTTTTCTTATCCTCTGCTTGCCCCTTCCCCACTGCATCCCTTCCAGTACGGTCCCTGTGAGCTGAGGCTTGTTTGCAGTGCCGTCACCCTCACTTTGTGTCAGCCAGGCGATGCCCCTGCAGTGGGAAGGGAATGTCACTTTGGTGTACATCATGGGAGCCATGAGCAGTCACCTTCCTTGAGCTGTGCGTGCTGTGTACACAGCAATCTGTGGTTGTGTTCAGTATGTAGACAGTGAACCATTCTGGGGCTGCAGATTCAGCTCAGCCCTGCAGCTTTTCAGCTGCTTTGTTGGAAATACATAATTTTTATTTGAGGTCAGAGTACAAACTCATGAATACGGCAGAACTGTGGCTGCCAAATCCACCAGCTCCAATATAGTATGTAATAGGGCAACTTAAGGCTTTCCTCATGGCAGTGAGGAACTAGTAAGTTATGGTGAAACTAATGGTTTAGGTAAATTGTGCTGTAGAAGCAGCATTGATCCCATTTTGGAAGCTAATTTTAGTAGGAGCGAAGCTAATAACGCTTTAAAATCCACTGTTACCATGGGCTGCTCGGAGCAACTGATTGCCAGATTAGGAGGCATATCTTTCTTTGTAATAGTGCCCTTTCTGCTGCCTTTTGCCCAGGCATTAATTGGTGAAAGAGTTTACATTTCCATTCAGTGTATCATCAATGTTAAGTGCGTGCCTGAAGTAGCTGTGTTGCTGTTAGAGCTAAGCTCCTGCTTCAGACACACTTGAAATCTCAGGCTGGATCAGTTATGTCCAGGCTCTGCTTTATTTCAAGGTTTTCTGTACAGCTTTATGAGCTTTGTTTATCAGATTGAAGCTGAGACTTCAGGCATGATTCAGGAGCTGCTCTGCTGTTTCTGTCGTGATTTCCCTCTGCCTAAAAATGTACAGCTATTTCTTTGTGCTCCTACTTGGGGAGTAGTTAAGTATTAGGGCTAAAAGATCTGCACTGGGTTTGTAGGATCATTTCTCCCTTTCCCACAGCCATCCAAGTGATTCACATCTCCTTGTTGCCCCAGTCTCCTGCATGTAAAATGTCGATATCAGCACTTTCCTATAAGAACAGTCTGAAGATACTGGAATCCTGGTCTGGAAGGGGCTGTATACAGACAGCTGGCTGTGTGCTGGGGTTGTTCTCCTGTAGACATCCCAGCACTGCAGAGGTATGTGGATCTCAGCCCAGCCCGTGGGGAGCCTTGCCAGTGCTGGCCCTCTCTGGGAGCTGTGACTTTTTATGGAGCTTGTGAAAGCCTCTGTTCCAGGGCAGTGAAGCATCAGCCACAGGCAGTAGGAAGGGTCTGATCTTCATACAGTCATAATTGGGATGAAGGATCCACTCAGCCCAGTATTATTTTTCCAAAAGTGGTTGCAAGTGGTCAGCTAGGGAAGAATGAGAGCAAGTCAAGCAGATACCATATCTTAATTTTTTGTTGTTGTTGTTCCAAGTGATTAGCTAAGTTTTAACTGTTTAATAACCTGAAATGGATCTCTCAAGTGCTTGTCCAGCCTCCCCTTGCACCCATTTGAACTTTGTCCATCTGTAATACACTTTGCTGAGGAATAAGCAAACAGACTAGAGGAAGGTAACAGGAATGTTGAAAGAGGAACCACTGGCCTGAAGGGAAGTTGTTGGTAGAAAGTAGCCTCAAAATGGAAGCTATTCAGTACACCCAATAATGCTCCGAGCATTAGAAAGTAAGATTTTTGCGTGATGTTTCCTAAAGACACAAAGCTAGGAAGCATCATCAGAGGCAGTTATTCAGGATTATTCA
>NW_010186328.1:35687-40858 GCF_000695765.1 Mesitornis unicolor | reverse complement strand
GTTTAGATGTCCTTAAGCAATAATACAAATGGGAATTGTATAGTTCAAAATTACATGGCTGCGTGCATGAGAATTAACAGTTCAGCTCCAGCTTGGGAGCACACTGGGGCAAGTGAGAGAGATGGGGAAAAACCCAGGGTCTCTCAGGGACACACAAGATAGCTGTGAGCCGCTAGTATGATGCAGCCGCGAAAAGGATAAATGTCATCCAAAGTGACACATTGGACGAAATATTTGTAGCAGAGATGGGGAAATTTTAGTCTTATTAAGGCACGGTGAGATCTTGCTTGGAAGTCTCTGTACAGTTCCAGTCGCTGTCTGAAGGCTGTGTGCAAACTGGGTCAGGTCCAGAGGAGGGATACGGGCATGATCAAAGCAGTGGAGAGGGTACGTAATGCAAAGTGATTAAAGAACTCAGATGATATAACTTTAAACACAGACTGGATAAACGCTGACGTTAAAGCTCATTTTTGGAACATGAGTGAACAGGGGTGAGCTGTGCACAGAGGAAGATAAGCTGGAAGCGTGGAGAATGTTCTTAAACACCAAATGAATGAATTTGGGGAATTAATTTTGTTAGCAGACAGCAAGCAACAAGAAATGTCCAGTTTAGGGGGGGAAACCAGCAACAATTTTCTCTTATCCAGCCATTTTCTTATTTGGAGGAGTGACTCTTGCCTTGGGTCACTAGCCCTGAAGAAGTCAGGGCACTGGGCAGTGGGTAGGGCTCGCTGGGGCACTTTCACTGTGGGGGTTAGAGAGGGCACTGATGAACCCTACTGTTGTGGACGTGTCTGCAACTGGCATAAGCCCACGAGACCCCTGTGCTTCTGTCCTCAGATCCCCTTGGAAGGCAGGCTCAGGGGGTTAGTGACCCCCTGGAGACATGTCAGGACCATGGGCAGCCTTGCCACTGTGCTAACGAGCGCCTTTCTCAATCTCCATCGATTTCTGACCCCTCATTCAAAACTCCCTTACTTGTTCCCATCGAACAGTAAAGTTGTCAAGCGCATATTCATAATGATCAGCCTGCATTGATCTCTGAGTGTTTGGGAGAGAGATGCTGTTTGACCTTGAAAGGCAGGGCTTGCAGGGATGGGGAACAATTTATCTTTTCTTTCTGAGGGTTTTAATGAAGTTTTCAGCACCTGCTGCTTTCCTGTTGGCCTGTGTGTTCTGGTCCCCCTTGGTCTGTTTAAACAGGACCATGCTTATGGTTCAGCTCTGACCAGCATCCCTCTCTGTGGCATTGCTGAAACAGCCTCGGTGATGATGGATGGGATTGCTGTGTCTAGGGGATACAGATTTCTGCCACGAGCAATGAGTAAGCAAGGCAGGAAGGCACTGAGCTGCTCCCACCTTGCTCCTGAGTAGTCCATGGACTGTGGGACATGTGGGAAGGAGCAACCATGTCCCTCTCTCCTGTGGCCATGCTGTGGATGGGGTCGTGATGTTCCAGAAGCTGTAGCCTAGTCATGTTCCTGTTCTTTCGCCTGCAGGTAGCAAGGCACAGATTGTCTGCTGTGCTGATGAGCTTGCTGTTGCTTGTACTGCTTTCTGTGTGCTGGAGAGACATGGCCACACTGAAGGTAATGAGGGCTGGGTCAATATATCCATCCTTTAGCTTCCTGTGCTGAGTTGTGTGAGCTGTGGTGGAGAGGCGGCAGCCCTGGGGCTGTCTGGCTGTTGTGAGGGTGGGCAGGTTGTGTCCCATGCCTGATGGTGAGGGATGATTAAAGACCCGTTCCTGTCCAGTGCTTGGTGTCAGAGCTACAGCCCAGGCCGCCGACTGGGATCTGGGGTTGAGCTGTTTCCAGTTCACGGGTCACCAGAGCAGATTTGCAGGAAATAGGTGGGAGGCTTGGGCTGCTTGTGACTTCGCTGTACAATTGCAGTAAAAGGGGAAACTTTCTTCTGTCTTTTATGTGGGGGATGCTGACCTTAGCAGCTAATGTCTACATGGTACGTGAAGGCAGGTGAGGGAAGGAGCCCCAGGCCAAAGCAGAAACGTGTTGAGCTTTTTTATCTGTTTGCATCCTGGTTGTTGTCAGGAAGTGCTCCAGGTACACACAAACGGCTAGTGTCCAGTGGGAGTGCAGCAAATGGGGCTCCCCTAAAGTGGTGAGCTCTGCTGCAGTCCAGTGCTGGGAATGGGATGTGCCTCCTTACTGGATGTCCTGCATTGAGTTCTCGCACCCTTGGAGCAAGGGCGAAGGAGGCAAGATGGCAGAAACCCTGCCCAACACTCAGTATGCCCGTGAGTAATGAAATCGACGTCGTATAATACACAATTTTCTCCTGCTAAGCTGCACCCCACAGTGCTGGGGTGTGTTGGAAGTACCTACCGCTACCTCTCCAGGCCAAGCAGGATGGAGACCCCTGTTACTGTAGGAGCAGACATCTTCTGGCACCTCCATCTCTCTCACCTTGCTTCTCTACAGAGCGCATTCACCAGCCTGCAGTATCCCTGTCCCACTCCCTGCATGAGACTGCGGAGTCAGCCACGCTCCCCTTCTCGCTCTGACTTGTCTCTCTGATCAAAGGGAAGTCATCTTCCTAGAAGACAGTCCCCAGGAAAGAGCTTTCTTCTTCCTCATTAGTGCCTGTAATTTCTCACTGCCTGTGAAGCTGTGGGACAGCCCATCAGATTTTACCATTGTTGCTGAGAGGGGCAGATCCTGGGGGAGGGATGCAGCAAAGGGATGCTTGCTGCAGAGGTGCAAGGCCATGTGAGCTTGGGGTGGGGGGAATGTGCTGAATGTGTTTTGGGGAGGAGGATACAAACATTTATGTTGAGGACAGAGATGTAAATAGAAGGTGTTTCTCACTCAGAGAGCCCCTTGTCTGCTGCATTGCTGTGATTTCTGACAAAACAGCCTCCTGCCTCCATCTGCTCTGGTGTGCATGTCTGCTACACAAGGCAGGCGTTGCTGTCAGTGAAGTGGTTAACCCGGTGTCCCGTGGCAGGGACAGGGATGCAGGCAGGCACTCAGCCTACCAGCATTTATACCTCCTGGCGTCAGCATTGGCAATGCTGGTGGAGGACCAGGGAGGGCACTGAAATAGTTTCCATTCTCCTCTCTGCTGTGGGAACGGGTCTCCTGGGTAACAAACGCTCCTTGTTCTGCACAGAGCTGCGCAGCTGAGGCTCGGTCTCTTTCCCCGCTGCTGCTCCCCGACTGTCCCAGCTGAAGGGGCCAGAGATGTCTGCTTCAGCCTGCCTTAATTAACGCTGACAATACAATGGGGCTGGCCGTACAGGGGTCCGAGGGCTGCACGCTAATGGGAGTGCAGTAAATAGTCTCATTTACTGCAGCCTGCTGGAGCAGAGCCTGCCAGGACTCGCTTTCTGCTTGCGATAATGGCCAGGCATGGAAGTACATTCCTCATCCCTACATCCTTCCCTGCCACTTGAACAGGACCAGGTGCTGTTGTGGGCTCCAATCATCCAAGGAAAGACAAGCAGTGGGCTGGGGAGTGGGAAATACTACTGATGGGGCATGGGCATTGGCCTCTCGGGAGGGACCTGTGGAGCCTGGGCTTTGTGACGGGGCTGAGGGGCCATTCCCAGTGTTTCGGAGGTGAGTAGCAGAGACACGTCTGCGATGCTGGCTTCAGCACGCTATGAACAGTCTGCACAGCCCACAGCCAGCCCAAGGCCTTTCTCTTTCCTGGCTGGGAGGGTCTCTCTGCATGGAGGCAGTCCTGGACTTCTGCCTCTGGAGCCCTTTGTGGGAGCCACCCACCACCCGCTGGGTTTTCAGTCAGAAATCTGACTTGAATGTTACCTGAAGAGATGTTTTAAAGGTTTCTAGTTATCTGGGATCTGAGACAATTGGCAGCCGCTTCCAGTAATGAGTCTAACATTTTTCTGGCATAGCTTTTATGTTGGCCTCTCCAGAGGCAGGAGCTTCTGCAACATACTGTATTGGCCAGGCTGTTGTGTTTGTCTTATTTGATTGTTGCTTTGGGCACATCATGGCATAGAACAAAAATACTCCAGCATATGACAGTTCTTAATTTCTTTGAACTCTGTATCTGTGTGACATTTTTACCTCTTCTTTGACTCCCACGCTCCCCACAGAGCCTTGGTTTAGGACACGGGGTTTGGTTCAGGCTCGTAAGGGTTGCTTTTTCCATTGTGGATGCTCCATTTCCTGAGCTCCGCTTAGCTCAGCGCACGGTGGTGGCTGTGGGAGCAGGGCTGGATGGCAAAGTACAATAACATGAGTGGTTCCTCCAGGATGGTTGTCTTCGGGCAGCTGCTCTGGCAACAGAAACATCTCCCTTGGCACAGTCTGGAGCACAGCTGCATTTCTAGGGTGTGTGGTCATGCCCAGGCTGTGGTAGAAGTAGCCATACATGTCCCTTGGCAAAGCTACCTGTGCACTGCTAGGAGCGGCACTGACTTTCCTATGGACCAGGTTGCAACTGCCTCTGGTGAAAGGAAAATGATTTAAAAAATCCCTTCATGTGGCTCCAGGATAGCAGCAGAGCCTGGGCTCTTGCAGGTGGTGATCCCTTGTGTCAGGAAGGAAGATCTGCTGTGGATTGCTTTGCAGAGATGTTGGGATTTAGCCCAGGTTATGGGCCAGCACTTTATTCACAGGCTGTAGTTAATAGTTGCTGGAATCTCTGTTTGAGATGCCCTGCGACAGCAGGGACTTCAGCCATCCTGTCCCTGCCAGGTGAGATCATTAGGCTGGCTGGTGGGCTGCATCTTGCTCCAGGGGTGGCTGCATTTCAGGGCTGCTGTGTAGGTACTGTTGATGAAGCTCCCTAGGACAAGGCACTACAGAAATGTGAAAGAAGCTTCAGGAAGCTTCTTGTAATTCTCCTGATCTCTCAGTCCTCCCATCCTCCTCCTCCTGTGTGTTGCTTTGCAGACTAGCATTTTATCTCCAAGGGTTGTAGCTGCCGTTGTCAGTGGCAGCTTCATAGCACTCTAGTTCCTTTTGCTTTCCTTTGCAAAGCCAGGAGAAGGGATCAGACAGCTCGCAACCGTGCAGCATCTGAAACCCCGGCTCATCACTGAATGAGATGCTGCAGCTGTATTTTATGGCACGGGCTTTAGTCTTTTTATTTCTCCTTATGCTACCTTCCTTCTTTCCCAGTTCCTGTGAGAATCAATCCTCCATCTTCCAGCTCGACTTATCCCCCCTCCTCTCCTT
>NW_010186328.1:27190-35656 GCF_000695765.1 Mesitornis unicolor | reverse complement strand
CTCCTCGGCCCCCTCCCACCCCCTGCCGTGTCCGTGGTCCCACAGGGACTGACTGCCAGCCGGAGCGGCGGTGCTGTGGGCATGCTTGCTCCTTCACACGCAGCAACGTCACAGCAGCAGCAGCAGCGGCAGAAGCATTGGAGATGTGATTGCGCAGACCCTCTGCATTGCCAGGGATGCAGCTGTGAAGAAAAAAAAAATTAAAAAATAATTTAAAAAATTGACTCTGTGTTTTCCACAGCATCCTGGTGAGTGAGAATGGAGCCTGCTGCAATCTGAGCGCTCAGCTGTGCCGGAGCAGAGCGTGTTCAGAGCCAGGAGAGAGGGGACGGAGGATCTGTGGAAAGGTGAGATGGAGAAATGATGGGAGTGGGTGTTAGTCATGCCGATGGTTTTCAGACCGTTTGTTGTCCTGCAGAGCGGCTGGGGTGGTTTTTTGGGGGGGTCCCGGTCGCCGCCGAGGATTTTAGGTTTGCTTTGTCTTTTCAGTGGCTGCATTGCTTTGGAGCCACTGTGATTTATAGTGGATGTAAGCGAGCGAGGAGGCTGGTGTTGCTGCGCAGAATGCGTGTTTGTCCATTGTGGCTGTGAAATAGCAGTTGTCGTGTCTGGGGCTGGCTTTGCAGAGGCGAGCCGTGCTTCGCCCCGACGCTGCTGTCGCACAGCTCTCCATTGTGCCTGCCATGACAGCCGAGCCCACACGGATTGTTTTGGTCTGGCCGGCTACCCTGCTTGCTGTGCATCCCTGGTGGTGATGCTGCTGTGCAGCTCAAAAGCTGTTTTGACAGACAGCGCATCCATGAAAAGCCAGAAACAAAGGACGCAGACAGAGGAAAAGCTGCTGTCAGTGTGGCTTTTGGCTTTTTTTTTTTTGCTTTTTATTTCTTTTAAAATTTTAAATACTGGTAAATAAATTCCTCTTAAGACATTAGGATAAAATATCATGGCAGGTAAAACCTTGCCCTTCTGCTAAGAGATACATGGGCTCCGTGCAGGCTGGCATCCTTTGTGTTGCCCAGGGCGTGTCTATGCTGGCTGTGTAAATGGATGCTTTCTCCCTGCCTCTTTTCACAGATGGGATGAGAAAGGTTATCTAGGAATGGAGGAATTACTATTTTTAATTACTAAAATGAGAGGTTCAGGCTGGGTACCAGAGCTTAATTACATGGTCTTGTTATAGCCAAATCCCTCTTTTCCCTTCCCGTCTGCCTTCTTCTTCCCTCCCCCACCCCCTGCACAAATCCTTCCATCAAATTGCCTCTGCAAACACGAAGGGAGAAGGGCGTGAACAAAGAGAAGGGTGTATGTGGGATAGGGATACGGATGCTGGAGAGGCGATCTTCAGGGTGACAGCCAGCGAGAACAATAAGGCAAAGGTATGAAAGGACGAGATTTTGGGATATGGGGTAAAGTGACGTGGCGGTAGGGGAGTGTACACATGGGAATGTGATAATAGAAGGGGATAAGCAAATAGCAGGTGCAGTCTTCTGGGGTTATGAAAGGTACTGGGCAATTGCAGGTGTTTGAGGGGTGTATGGTTTTAATGGGAGTTATGTTAGCATTGGCTGATGAGGAACAGATCATATAGGGTCTGGATTGATGGGTGTCATAAAGGTGTATGGGGGAAGGAGGCATCTGCTTTTTTGCCTTCAGACACCCTCAGCCTTGTATACCTGTGTTGCTAAAGAGTGAGCTTGGCAGGTCTAACCTAGTCACAAAACCTTCCTGCAGTTTTCTTATGACCCAAGAATAATTCAGATAAAGCATCTTTAGGCCTATCAAGATCAATAGGATGGTAGGAAAAATGTAGAAAAATGGTAAATGTATGGCAGAGCTATAGAGAAACCAGGAAGGAGAAGAGGCAGATGTGAGGGCCATTGCAGAGCTGGAGGAACAGGAGCTTTTGGGTCAGAGACCAGCAGTAGAGGGCACAGAGGAGGAAATTCAGGGTTGTCATTGTTGGGGAATGTAAATGTGTTGTTGGTACCGCCCTTCCCCAGCCTCTCTCTGTGTTCCCTGAGGTGGTCAGTGCTGTGTGCAGCCCCAAGGGGTTTGTGGAGGTGGGAGCAATGCTCAGCATGGCCTTTTCTGCAGCAGTTTTCTGGAGGAACCATTTTGCTGCTGCAGGTTCTCATTCAGTTGCTCCCTCTCCATCCCTATGGAGTGGCAAGGCTCTCCATCCTTTACACCTACTGAAGTAGTAAATAAACCCAGGGTTTCAGTGCAGGGTGCCAGGTGGGAAGGAGAGGGCTTTCAGCAAAATCATAGAGCAGAGCCCATTCTTCTCGCAGCTCTGTGACTATGTCCTGGATGCACTGCAGAGCTTCCTGAACTGCACCTCTTTTTCACCCTCATTGTGCCCTGGGAACCCTCTCTGTGTCCTGTTCATCCCAGCAGGAACAGAGAGTGGGATATGCTCCTATAGGTGCATCCCAGACTGTGTTCGGGGTGCTGCTGCAGAACAGGCTCCCGCAGGAGGTTGGTGGGGGGTAACAACATCATGTGTGTGTCTGTAGGTGCATGGTGGGCTAGAGGACAGGGCACACAACAGGACATACCTGTGCAGGATGCTTGTGTCAGGGTGTGGAAGAAAAATTGTGCATAGCTTGTGTGCACAGTGTTTGCCTGTATATGTAAATAAAAAGGGGGAAAATAAAAAGAAGAGGATGCAGCCTGCTTCACTGTGTGGGACAGGAACACTCCCCAGGACACGCAGGCTGTGCCTAGCTGGTAGGTGCCACTCTGACAGGAGCATCTGTTAAGCAGTGAGAGTGCACAGATAATCTCTGCCTTGAGGTGCTTAAAAGATGGGCAAGAGCTTCTGGCAACAGGAGCTGACCAAAATTATTCACAGGAAGGAAATAAAATTGTTGCCATATGTCCCCCTCGCTGCATCGATGCAGAATGCTGTAGATAAAGTGCAGCTGGATCTCTGGATCCAAGGCACCTGGACCTGCATTGCAGGTGCTGCAGGTGGCCCAGGGGGATGTGGTTTGGATTCGGGAATGGCCTGACTGCGGCTCCTTTACCATCTCTCGGGTGTCTGGGTCTGTGACAGCAAACAAAGAAACAATTCTCTGTCCCAGAGACCTTAATTTTCTTCCATTTCATTTCCACTCCAATGCTCCTGGCAAATCAAGATCTCTGGCATTATTCCTGATAACCAGACAGTAGCCCACCTTTTGCAAACCCATGTTGTGCTTTGCCCCATTTTTCATCTATTTCCCAGTCTTACTACTTTTTTTCCAATGTTTTCTGAAAACCATATGTAGAGATAAGGGCAGGTTGGTAAATCTAACGTGGGTCACTCATTTGGAAGGTACAGACCTTACCTTTATTATTTGTGCGCTACCCAGCTTCCTCTCCTTCCTCACAGGTATTTTTATCAAAAGTCCTATTGCCAGCCCCAATTATGCAACTGTTCTTTCATTGTTCTGGGATGAAGAATGTCTTGTCCCTCTGACTTGACCATATTAATCTTCTTGAATTTGTTTCCACTTCAAAATCTCATTTCCCTTTCTGCACCCTCATTTCTCTGTATTATCTAATCTGTCATTGCTGCAGCTTCATTATTCTTCTTCTTGCCACAACAGTGCCAAAGATACTGTTTTACTCACCTCTGATATCCTTCTTGGTGTGGTTATTCATTTAGATTGGTCCTTCTCTTCCAATTTCCTCACCTTGCTTGGTGATTCGAGATCTTTTCCATATTTATGATGAACATTCGAAGTATTTTCTGCAGTACTTCTCTAATCTCTTTGTTCTTGTTGGCTTTATAACTGTTTTCCCTGATATGCCAGAGATCAGCTCTTTAAAAATTAAAAAGGTTTCTTTACAGATCTGTTTGTTTGATTTTTACCCTTCTGTTCAATATAAACTGGGTCAGCTTGAGCCATTAAAATCCAACCAGTAGTGGAAAAGCTCACTTGCCTACTGCCTGTGCTGCTTTATGGGAAGAGTCCTGGTGGGGATAAAGTGCTTCTGACAGTCCAGTCTGTAAAATCCAAAAGAGCCAGAAGTTTACCCTATTCCAGAGCTGCGCAAAAGGCTGCAGGATGAGACTTGAAGGAGCTGAGGGAGCTTGGCTGGCAGGGGGTGAAATCCATAGCAATGATCAATGACAGCTGGGTTGGTAACTCACTTTAGCAGGGATTTGTCACGTTATCTGCTGAGCAGGTTCCCCACATGCCCCAGCACTTGTCTGAAGGTTGGTTACTCTCCAAAGAGAAAGAAACAGGCTATCAAAATGGCTCTAGACCCTGATTCTGCTCCAGTTTTCTCTCTGAATGAAAATTATTTTAATGTCCATTTTCTGAAAGAAGTGGGTCAAAGCAGGGACATACCTGTTAAGCTGAGCACAAGAGCTGGCATGTCCAAAACCTCTTATTTTTCACACCACAGTCACGTTGCAATGACATGGCTTCATGAACCCACAGCAAGGTCATGTAAGCAATGGGGTTTTTGCATCTGTCAGATGCATGCAAGTATTTTTTACTGAGCAAGGCTGCTGGTGGTTATATTGGGAGACAGGAAAAAAAAACCGGCCTGCAGTTGTTAACTCCTGTGGATGGGAGGGAGGCAGAGCTGTAATGCAGGTGAGTATCTGTTATGCAGGTGATGGCAGCTTCTGGCTCAGGCTCACCCTCTGAGTTTGAACTCTTAGGAGAGAGACCGTGTGTTGGTCTTCATGCAGTGTGGACGGTGTGGGGCTGGCAGTACCTTTGAGTGATAAATAATAAATATTGGAGTGATGGCAGCAATGCTTTGTACTGAGACTTGGCAAGTGATGGGAAACTGATGCTACCACCAAACTCTCTCTCTCTGCTCCAGCCCAAGGTGCTCTCTGGAAGTAGAGACCAAGTGGTGGTGTGCTTTGTGGGCCAGTGGCACAGGTATCTGAGAGTGATGAGAGCTAGCAGTTCCTTAAGGCAATAGGGGCTGAGAAATAGGGAAAAACCCCCAATTGTAGCCTGTAGGGAACACCTTGGCAAAGTATCTTCACCTGATACTTCCCTGGCACCCACTGTTACCTCAGACTACACCATCCTCTGTTCCTGGGGAAGGGAGGGACCCATGGAGAAGGGATGGGTAGTGGACTGGGAGACACTGTCTTCCCCTGGGTTCTCAGGTGTGCAAGAGACTCACTTGAGCACTTGTGGCTCTGACAAATGCTCAGGAGCAATCCTCCATACTAGTGCCAGAAAAAACCCTACATACAGTTGCAGGAAAATGAGCTTTTCATGAAGTTAAGTTGTGATGTGAGGTTTGAGCTGATAAGTTGCTTAATGGTGATGCAGCCAACCCTGGGGAAAATCTGAGCTCCTAAGTGTTGGCTAACACAGATCTGGTTCAGCACCAATGAGATCATGTCTGTCAGCTCCTTCTGACCCTCAGGGAACAGACTCTTCAGGTGTTACTCTTCAAGGGATTGGGGAGTGCTTGCTCCCTGCATAGTTAGATTCATCTCATAGTTGTCTTTTTAACTCCAGAACTGCATGTTATGCTTTGTAAAGTTGCACCAGCTGCCATCACTTCTGGAAAAGTGTGACCTAAATGGTTTCAGTGGGCAGGCTCTTCTCCGTTCTGCTCTGCCTGTGTTGGGGCAGGACCAAACACATGCTTACTTAGCCTCCCTTTGCCTAGTAGCTCCAATTCACCTGAATTGTTCAGCAGTCCACCTCCTTTTGGTCCTTCTCTGAGGCTCCCATGGCAAAGAGCAGGGGCTTGTGCCTCATGCTGCATTGTGGCGTGTCCTCTGTGTAAGCTTCGATAGCATCACTGTCCTCACAGATGTCCTTCTCAGCAGGGAGAATGACCTGTCAGGACCATTGTGGTAGTGTTTTCTGTTCTTAGTAGTGAGGATAGCTCCCATGTCTGCTTACACAGCATTTTTCCCTCTGGTCCCATCCTCAGGACCTTTACTAGTAACTGAGGTGACAGAGTCATAGGCCCACATATGAGAAGATCCAGTGAGAGGTATAGATACTTCATCTCTCTGGTCCCACAGTATTCTTGACCAACACAGCGTATCTTCCTTGGCTTTGTGTAATTCATTCTAATGATCAATACCCAGAGTAACACATCTGCCCTAGGGTTTGTCTTACTCTGGTTGACCGCTGCTTCACCACTTCTAAGGGCTTTCTTGCCTGAATGTGGCTTATTGTGAGCAGTGGTTGTAGTTTGACCCTTCAGAAGAACAGCAAGTGAATTTCAGCATGCATCTGCATTCAGCCATTTTCTACTGGCAAGAAGCTGTTCTCTCTTGCTCACAGTCAGTGGCATCTAACTTACCCTGCTGCTGAGATTCGTCCTCCAGCTGCAGGTCGTCGTGCTTGAAATGGCTGTTGAGGATAACGTCTTCCTTACCCAGATGTCTCCTCCTTGTCTCCAGTTCCTTGTCATATGCCTCATTTTCATTTCTGTGGACTCTTGCTATTTATAATTACTGTATTTATAAAGCACTCTGAAGGTGGTGACTACTTCTAATTACAGTAAGCCTGACAGTCTTTTCATTCCCATGTGCCTCCCTTCCCTGTTTCCTTTTAATTTACTGGTTTGGGGGAGAACTGGGGGAGAGGAAGGGTGAAGTTTCATGGAGCACAGGGGGACCTCAAATGTCCTTGGAGGTCTCTAGACTCTAATACAATAGATCTGCCCAGTGTATGGCTTAGTAACAGAGGAGGAGAGGAGGAACTGGCAGAAACAGGTATGTCCCAGCACTGACAAGCAATGGCATGATGGTGGTTAATGCACAAAGGTGGCAACGCTGTAGTCACACATCATTCAGTTCATGTTTGACCATGTCTTGTTGAGACACTGATAGTAGTTATTGACTTATTGGGTTTTCTATTATCTGTGCTTCTGTTCGTGACTTTGCACAAGCTTTAGAGACCCCAAAGAATGTCTCTGTCTCTGTAATTCTGACCTCTCCCAGGCTTTGTGCTGCTGGTATGATTTGGTATTGTGGGGCGGATAAACACCCCAAACGGAAGCAATGCATTTGTATTTGTCTTGGTGGCGCTGCAAGGTGATTCCCTTCTGTATCAGAGCATATTCCACAGCCAATATTTTGGTTTACTGCCTTGTCATCTGCTTTCCCCTTTGGTACAAATTGAGGTTGAAAATAAAAACCACAACAACCTCTTGGCCCGCCCATCAAAACGAAAGGGGAATCTTCTTTCACAGAGGCAAGCCAGCAGACCTGACTGATTTAGCAAGGCAAATTCACCAGGGAATATATCCTTCAGTCCAGGCCTTGGTCAGACATTGAGGACCCTCTAATCTCTTGAAGGACCACAAAGAGAATTTGCATGGGGACACATAAGACCTCTCTCCACTCACCTATGCCAAGAATTTTTGCAACCTGAAGGAACAACGCCCCCAAAAACCACACTTCATGGATAGCAAAAAGGAATTCCTCTCCTTAGAGATCAGATATGTAAGAAAAATCTCTTGGTTTCTTCTGGGCTAGTCTTTTTGTAAACTTTTTGAGCTTGATGCTCAGTTATGTAAATGTGTTTAACAGAAGATAGTCACAAAAGCACATTTCTTCAGATTCCAAATAATTTAACTAATTGATTAAATTGATTAAATTGATTCCAACTCATTAAACTGATATTATTAAACAGCAAAAGTATCTAGATGTCACCTTAGTCATAAAGGACTTTATTTGGTGAACAGCTACATATAAATGTTAAAGTACATAAGAAGTGGAATGGAAAACTATGGTACAGAATCTTCTGATGCTGATACAGAAAGCAGGGGTCATCACACTGTTGATTAGGAAACTGTGTGCAATTAGTCACCCCACCTCAGAAGCATGACCGCAGAGCTGGAGAGAATTGAGTAGCTGCCCATGAAACTGCACAGAGTCCTGGAAAACTCTGGTAAGAGGAAAGACTGAAGAAATGGGAATTATTTGTGTTAAATGGGAAACTGTAGGATTTGTCATGTGAAATAATGAATGGTCTAGAGAAAGATTATAATGATTTATGGGGTGCCCTGCTTGTAACATGGAAGTATTCTGGGAAATTAAGGAAGATTATTTGAAACAGATAATAGGAGTAATTTTTGCATACTGTGATTAATTAGTCCATGAATCTTGCTGTCAAACTTCAAAGCCCAGCAATATTCCCAAATGGCTTGGCATTTGTGTGAATAAGACTACCCAGCATATTTATAGTAGGTGTTCAGAAGTTGGAGAGTTTTGAAACCTCCTGGTTGAGTTGAGGCCCTACTCAGTGCAAGGGCTTAGGAGAGGCAAATTCTTCCTCACCACTTGTTGCAGATACTCTTCTCTGAGATATCTGGTACAGAAAGGACACAACAGCTTCAAGCAAGGAGGTGTCTAAATGTCAGTGTGTCCTAGGTGGGGAGATCTAGGAGCCAACAGTCTTAAGGTGTCTCCTCAGCCCTCTCAGACACCCCTGATTAAAAGCAGAGTGGTCATTCCTCTCCTGGGACTCT
>NW_010186328.1:17575-27159 GCF_000695765.1 Mesitornis unicolor | reverse complement strand
GTACAGAACCAAGCATCATCCCCATTTGCCCTCATTTTGTCTCCCAGTGAATAGGTCTATGCATCCTCTGCAACCCAGCAAGACTTTCCTCAGCAGAAGACCTTAGTTAATCCAGGGTTATCAGATTTAGTTAGTTAGACCCTTAATGCTCCGTTGAGCCCAGTCATTCCAAGCCTAATTAGCACATGAGCTGTCTTGTGGAGCGATATCCTAAAATAAACTGCCCTGAATAGAGCTTTACAAGCTGAGTTTGGTTTGCGTTGCCAGCCCCTGAAAGGGATAAGTTTCTCCTCTCAGGAGAAAAGTATGTGTAATCATTAGAAGTGCCTGGTCTGCTTCATAAGTATTTTATTAAGGTTCTGGCTTGCCTTTTGTTAGTTCTGTTGCATGGAAAATATTCTGTTACATAAGTGGATGCTGTGGTTTCATCCAGATCCTCAGAGTTCTGCCTTGCCACTGGCCATGGAAACATGCAAACACACCAGCACATCAGGGTGACACTTGGTGAGAAATTGGTGACCGGACCAAGGACCAGGGAATGCTCTTGTACATGAGCAGAATTAACTCTTGGGACTGCTTAGAGGAGTGGCAAATTAAGAAGATGATACTCACCTAGCCCAAGGACAAGGAATGGAGTTTAATGCCCATGTGTTCAAAAGGATTCATAGGTAACTCCTACTGTGATGTGTCATTAGGTGTGGGACTCAGTGGTTCAGGAAGTTAGGAGCTCCAAAAGTTGCAAGAATTCAGAAAATAACTGGACAATATAAAGGATGCAGAGAATATATATAATTATGACTGTATAGGCTCCGAACTTGCTATGGGAGGGTTGTGAAACATGCTTTTAGACATAAACTCTCCCCATGTGGAGGAGGCTGGCTGTGATGGGAGGGGGAGAATGGAGCAGCCAGTCACTCATTTGCCCACACTGGGGCTATTACCTCTCATGCAGAGCATCTGAAGTCTGCTGGCAAAGGTGGAGGACAGGGCTTTACCTGTCTGAGTCAGTCCACAGATGTCTGTGTTCCTGTGCCGAAATCAAAACTTCCCTGTAGCAGTTGATCTGTGAAGACTAAATATGTTCACCTGTCCATTGCTTCTTCCTTCCCCTTCACATTTCTGAGCTGGTGGCAACAGTTGACCTTGATTTTGTCTTTCCTGGGCAAGGCATTCTTAATAGGCTGGTTTTGGCCAGGGATGTCATGTCAAGACCTGCTGTGTAGTGCAAAGGACGGTTTCTCATCTTGCAAAATCTCACAGCATTTGTTCCCAAATCAGAAGCTTCTTATCCCATCATCCTGGGAATCGTTCTGCCTTTTTTTTTTTTGCCCACCCTGAATTCTGTTGAGGTTAGATTCAGACAGCATTTGGATGTGATTACAGAGGATCTGTGTGCTCAGCGACCTGGCCAAAAAGGGGTCAAGAAATCCCCAGTATTAATAGTAATCAGGCAAATTCTCTTTTCAACCCTGTGTTCTACAGCGTTCTTTCCTGCAGCTATGTTCAAGGTATTGCAAAATCACCCTGTAGTCTAAAAGCAGTTGGATATCAGCAGCAAAAGTGTATATGGGGCTAATGTCCTTCAGAGGACAGGATAAATTTGATGCATTAGTCTCAGCAGAGGCTGCCTTTATTGGGCTGGTACTCAGCATTTTTGCATTGTAGAATGCTATCATCCCCTAATCAGGGTGCTGTCAGCCTCCAGACCATTGGATTGCTTATTGCATATTTCTGCTGTAGAGAGACAGCATTTTTTCTCCTGTTTGTCGGTTATTGCTTCGGATCTTGCCAGAGCTATCTAGAGGTAGGAAAGGTTAAGGTTTACTGCAGTCTTAGTGGAAGTCAGCAGTTGGACATAGCTGCTGTTTGAAAAGCCATTTAGATGTGCATTGTGAAGAGGAACATCTAATCAGATCAGGCTGCTGCTGGAATGTTTTCTTTTGCGCTTGATTTTGGAGCTCCTGATCTGGTTGCACACAGTGAGTATTAAATTCCATGTAGGATGGCATCACATAAACGTACTAATAATACAGCTCTGCAGATGCAGGCATCCTGACTGTCTGGCATAACTGGTGCCCATCACTGCCAAGTAATGCCATGCCTGCATTGCTTCTATTCCTTGGGATGTGGTTACCTAGTCCTGGTGGCAAACCATTGCACCACCACTGTGGTCAATTCTGAAATAGTCCTGCTGGGGCTTTTTGACATCTCTAGCTGTTTTATTTACAGTGGCTTATGGGGTGATACTTTAATTATTTCAAGAACTTGGCCCAGCTGTGGTTTTACTTCACTCTGCCTGTTCTGCTTTTTCTATGTTGCTACATGAAGTTGTACATCTGTAACCTGCCATCCCAGAAATGTTAATTTTTTGCTTGATGGTGAGTGATTCCTGTGTATGTGGAGCTCTGGGCTGAACAAACAGTAAACATGATTTTACAGCCTCTTTAGCTGAGTTACTGTAAGACTGAGTTCATTATTTCTTAGGCTTTCTCCAGTGGTCTCTGAAGCTTTTCCCCTGCAGGGCTGGTTCAGGATTGCTTTGCAGCTGTGATTCCTGCAATGCATGATCTGGACAGAAATGCAATGCCAATTTTAATCAGGACGGAGAGGAAGCAATAGTGAAGATACACATCTGTGGAGTGGCTGGAATATGCATGGATGTGCTGACCTGTACTGCAGTGAGAAGACAGACCTTCTTTGCCCTTTTTAGGGCTTAGCTCATCTCTTTTCCCCAAGTCACGAAGGTGATAGGGAATCTCGAGCTACTTGTGTTGGAGCTGTCCACCTGTGCCTTTTCGTTGTGCAGGTGAAACTTGCTTCTGAAACTATCCTCCCATAAGCCTTGGATAAGCAGGACCTCTCCTTTGCCATGGTCTGGGCAACACCAAGTTGTCTGAAGCCAGTTTCCATTAAATGTTAGGGAGGAAAGTCATGAGGTCTCAGTGGACGTGATTTGTCACCTCTCTTTGAGAGGTGGTTCCAAAATATAGTAATTCTAGGAGTGCTTCAGATCCCTAGAAACCCCTGAAATCTCCAGTGCTGTTGAGAACATCTCCATTGGTATGAAGCATCTGTGAAGCACTCCACCTCTTGATATCATCTTGCTCCAGCACCCAGACAGATCCGTGTTTCAGAAAAGAATTGTGGATTTTTGGGCAGAAAGGTGCTGTAGAAGCATAGTCCTTCCTCCTGCTGCTGCTGCTCCGGGAGTCTCTGTGATAAGAAAGGATTTACTGTGTCTGCAGTTTAATTCAGCAGCCATTTCGGTGTGATATTAACAGCTAGCAACATCAGAGCCTTGTTCTCCTCTGCGGATGTGCATATGGCAATTAGGACCATATGTGGTGGGGGCAGAGGACAGCCGTGGGGAGAAGGAGGAGCAGGTTCCAGCCTAGATCACCTCAGTGGTGGCTGCTCACTGAGTCACGGCCTGTAAGTGACTCCTGCCGAGCGCCACATGCCAGATGATGAGTCACGGAGCAGAGATGGGAGAAACTGGTCTGGTCGCTGTCCGGCTTCTGTGCCAGCTGGTACAGATCTGCTGCTTGAGCTATTTCTGACGTCTGCCGTAACTCAGAATGCCCAAAGCACCCAGGGCTTCTTTTCCCCTGACTCGGGGGACAATACCTGCCTCATCGGCAGGAATACACATATTACCTATTGCTTATTTTCGTCTCACGCACCCTCTCATCTCTGCTGGCAAGCCCTTCATCCCTGATCTGTGCAGCTCCTTGCTGCCATGAACACTGGGGCTGTGACTGCTTGTCACGTGCTGTGGTGTCCATTTTGAACACATCATAATCCTATATAGTTCTGGGATGTAATGATACATTAATCATGGGCTTAGTCAGGCTGTCCTGGAAATTGCTGGAAAAAGCCCTCATTGTGGAAAGAAAAGGGAATTGGTCTTTTCAGGGATCATTGTTTGCTCAGCACCACAAGAGGAACGACCCTGAGCTGAGGCAGACATTTCGGAAGTATTTAGTCTTCTATCTTGCTGCAGCCCCCTTGAAACACTGGGTGCTGCAATATTCACCCTGTGACCAGACAGACCACCCTCAGTATACTCCCTGTTCCCCAAGGCAGGGAAGGAGAGCTGGGGGTTTGGGATGAGTCAAGCAGCTACTATTTCCTTTTACACCTTTTCTTTCCTTAAACGTGATTTACTAAAGCATTTAATGAAGGTGTGAATTTGGCAGCGATGTATTAGCTGGTGAGAAATAAACAGATGTCCAAACAAATACCACCACTGAGTCCCAACAAGTCTACAACAACTTACAGGCTTCTTCACCTCCACCCACTTCTTACTCATCCCGATGGTTTGGACGGGTCCTATACCCCTCACCCCATCCTCTTCACTCATACTGCTCCCTGAATGTCCTCCCACTTCCTGAACTTTTCCTGTTTATTAAAAAAAAAAAAAGCACAGTATATTTCAGCAGCTTTTGGAGTGGCAAAGCTGGGGCAGGAACAAACTGCATTACTGGGGTCCTGGAAACTGATGCTGGAACCAGTGAGGCCTGAGATCCCCTGCGCTGAAGAGTGGCTCTTAGTTTTGATTCATCTCCCAGCCCTTTTGCCTGGAGACAGACTTACAGGGAGTGAAATGAATATATCCCTCCCCTTGCAGCAAAGAGGAGATGCCTGCATTGTGCCCCTGTCTGCAAGCTCGCAGAAACCATTGCTTTTTGCAGCATTTCTGCTCGTGCTTGTTTTGTAGAGTTGTGTGGTTTCTTCAGGCATGTTAATGTGAATGCTCAGTGGGAGACAAGGATTCACATGCAATAGCCCTCAAAGAACAAGCGGCTGCAAAACAAAGGGGTTTTTGCTGGTTCATCTGTGAAACTGAATGCCCAGCTTTTAACCCTGTTTTTCCATCTTTCACCCTTGAGTGACGTGATGGATCTTGGTCCATCTGAGGAAGATGACGATGACAGTGAAACCATAGCCTTTCAGAAAGTGACAGCAAGAACTCTCACAGTTAAAGGTTTCCACTGAGCATCGAATTCCATAGATGAAGTGTCTGAGATTTGTAGAAACAGTAGTCTGTTAAAACAGCCTCCAAAAAGTCAGCATTGCTTCCAGCTGATAGTTCTGATGATCTTGCTCCTGCCTCTTCATCCTCCATGCTATGTAAATGCAATCTTTTTGCATTTAAATCACATTTATTCCTTAAATCTTTGCATGCCTCTCCCAGTATTACATTGCATTTTATGAGGAAACTTGTGTCGCTGTGTGTTGGACCCCATTGCCCCACGTGTGCAGCTGACGGTGCTGAGCAGAGCAGGGTATTAAGCAATCAGCGGTGGAACTCCAAAAACGTGGCAGGAGTGGTAACAGATCGCAGGGTATGCCTGGAGGCATGTGACCACCACACCTAACGCATCAGCACTTGGAGGAAAGGCTGCTGCTTGACCCCTTTAATTGAGGCAAACCCTTGCAGGCCAGTTTGGAGCCAGCTCAGATGGCTTCTGCGTCTTCTCAGCGGTGCTGCAGAGGCTGGAGGTTGTACCCCAGAAGCCGTGGAGCTGCGTTCATCATCCTTAAATTAGAACAGTGTCCGCGGTCTTTGAGAGTACAGCAAAGGAGAGATTTGGGGATGCATGAGGCATAGAGCCTGAGGGGCTCAGCTCTGCAACGTGCTGCATGCCCTGTTATCTGCTGCCTCCTTTCTAAGGCACAGATAGGGCTTGGCAGGCAGCTCTCGGGTCAGCGCTGAACCATCCGTTGGTTGATTCACCAGCCCTCACCTCCTTCTGCTTACCTAGAGCTTTGCTGCAGCTATGGAGTTTTTGTCATCTATATAATGTATACATGAGGGTGCAAGCATTGATGAGCGATTCCACACCACACCATAGGTGTCTCACAGAAAAAAACATCCTTTTCGTCTCTGTATTATCTTGACTGGAATGAAGCACACAAAGGTAATGAAATGGCTGGCGCTTGCCTTCTCAGATAGCCCTTAGCACCTCAAGAAAGAGCTGACTGAATAAACAACCCGTATTTCCCATGTAGCAGCAGATGCTGTCAGTAAGCAGAAGGCAAAGAATTTTGACATTTGCAAATAAAATGGCTGTTGTACTGATGTGTCTAGAGTGATGGTGCTCCCTGCATGCCTCCCTGGCTTGCACTGCCACAACAGGCTTTTCTGGGCAGGGATCATTGCTGCATGCTGTGTTTGCTGTTGTACGTGTAGCATTGAGCAGGATTCAGCACACTGTGAGCCTGTGCTGTTGCAAATGATAAATAAGTGGAATTAACGAATTTGGGAAAAAGCCTTCAGGTACAGACTGCCTATCCACATCTGGAATCGTCCCCTTGCAAAGGGGTGTGAGAGCTTTAAAAAGACCTTATCAAAGCCAGCAGAATCTGAAACTGCTCTGCATGCTGGATTTTATGCCTCAGTCCACCAGACCATGCATAGGAAGAGGGAGGATCCTTCTACTGTCTTCCAGAATCAGGAAGGATGAGTCAAGGGTTGGTGCGAGAGGATGCTCTGGTGTTGGGAACTGAATAATCCCTGGGATGGCAGTACTATTGTCCCTGCATCCCTAAGACAGAAGGAAGCCAAGAGAGGTGTCTAAAGGGAGAGGCGGGGGCATGTAGGGCACAAAAAAGTAATGCAAAACCCTAGGGAAGCTGTTGGAATGACTCCCAGCAGGAGAGCCATATTGGACCTCAGAGCCATGTGCTGGGAGCAAACTGGGATGGAGAGTGGGCATCCGTCTGCTGCAGCGCCTGTGACAGCCTGTGAATTGTGGTCCACCCAGGGAGCCTGCGCTGCCACTGAAACCAAATGGCCGGGCAGAGCTGCAGGCTGCAGCGGGAGCTC
Source organism: Mesitornis unicolor (assembly GCF_000695765.1). Taxonomy (NCBI): domain Eukaryota; kingdom Metazoa; phylum Chordata; class Aves; order Mesitornithiformes; family Mesitornithidae; genus Mesitornis; species Mesitornis unicolor. The sequence goes on along the minus strand of NW_010186328.1, from coordinate 20,327 downwards.
CAGGAAGACAGCTGGGAAATGACTGTGTGTCAGCTCTCCTGACATTTTGCTGTTGAATGTCAAAGTGTGCCTGTGCACAAGCCTTGTCCTCCCACAGCAGCTTCAGCACCAATGTGAAGTGTGTGTTGCTCAGCAGATGGGTGCTGGTGCTGGGAGCTGGCTCCAAGCAGCCATTTCCCAAAGACAGCGGAGGACGAGTGCTTCAGCAGTGAAGTGCGCTGTTGTAACGGTCTGCATCCTCAAAATGATGCTTTTCAAGCGGTTGCATTGTCGCAACACTCAGAATATATCAAAGCCTTATGGCTGAGATGTGATCTCAGCCTGCAAAGGCAGTAACAAGGGCAAGGGGTGCCTGAGTGAGCAGATAGGCATTCGGAGATTAGATTTTTTTCCCAAAATGCTGGTAGTGGGGGAGACAGGATAAATTAGGGCTCTAGAGACATAAGGGAGACGGTAGGTGGGGGTGGGTTTAGGGTCACACAGTAGTCCAGCTGGATGTGGTCCATGTGGTCCAGGTGACCTCTCCAGAGCCTAATCCTGGTTGAAACACCCCAGCAGAAGCAGACATCAAGGTGAACGTGCCCCTCTTGTAGATCTCACTATGATCTCTGGTAGAATCTACCAGAAGGCTTGTCTGTTCACTAACGTTGCTGTTAGCATTAACTTCTACATCATTGGGTGTTTACTGTAAACACTAGGTCCATTTCCATCTTTGTATTTTTTCATCCTGCCAGCATCATCTTGTGTCTGTGAGAAGCACTACTATGCGTGGGAGGAAAGTACTTCTTTTGATCTTTTTATTTTTAATTTTAGCATCTTTTAATTTATATTCTTACGCCATGAAGCTGAAAGCAGTGAAGTTCCTGATCGTTCTGCAGAGCTGTCTCATTGCTTATACTGTTGTTCTAACTTCACTTATCCCACATTTCTCAGTTTCTCTTCTGGGCTCCCATGTGCCTTTGCATCTCCTTTCCACCTCCGTTATCATCCCATAGTCATGAATGCTGGGGTAAGGTTGGGAAAGACAGGTACTGTGAATGTCACTTTCTGGAGTCTGAGGGTCAGTGTTGGCAGCAGACCCAGGGCCCTGGAGTCCAGAGCAGGACCCCAGTATGTGGTATCAAGGGTGCTGTGTGCACCAAGGATGCCTGGATGAGATACGGAATGTGGATCACTGACCAAGGGTGTTTGGACCAGGGTTTCCAGAGCTAGTGCTGGATCTATGAGAGCAGTGGGTAATTTTTTGATCCCTCAGGATCCTCCTGGATCACCATTGTCTTTTGTAGTTTCTCCTTTCTCTCTTTGCTGCCTTAGCTGCTCTCCCATGCACTTCTCTGCATTGTCTTCTCTGATTTTGAGAAGGGACAGCAAGAGGGTCAACCCCTCCAGGCAGTCCTGGAGGAGCTTACAGGTTGGACCTCTGGGTTAGATGGGAAAGGAGGAAGGAATGTATTCTCCCATATCAATGCTGCTGAACATCTTCCTCTGCCTTTATGATAACCTGCTATTTTTTTATTTCTGACCATGAGAGGAACCAGTTTGAGCTGAGGCTTAACCATCAGCAAAACGTCAGCAGAAGGCAATGTCTTGTGTGAGACCTGTTTAACCATCATCAGTGGCTCTCCATGGCCCCACTGAAGTCATCCGCTCCTTTTCACAAGAGGCCCTTGCATGCTTAAGTAGTTGCATATTTTGGCATGGTCTCCTGGCACTATTAAAAAGGCTCGGGGCCTCATGGGTGTTCCTGGATTTTGGAGTAGAATTGTTGGTGTTCCTGGATTTTGGAGTGAAATGGTTGTTCCTGCTTTCCAGTCTCAGCCTGGACTTGTGTCTCTCTGATGTTGTGAGGTCTGGCAGTGCCATTCAGTGTTGGGTTCTTAAAAAAACATCAAGGTATCTAAAGGCAGGCAAAGGTGTTGAATTCAGTGCGAGAAGATGGGCTACTCTCATCAGAGTAAAGTACCTCATTTCAGAGCCTGGGCTGTCTGCGTATTTTGCTGTGAGCGTGCAGTGCCATCCGCAGTGAGGTCTTCATTTGGACCAAAGCCTGTGCAGCTCTTTGGGTACTTGAGTGAAATCAGTAGCTTACTTCAGATAAGCTTGAGAGAGGTCAGTTGGAAGCACAAGTGTTGTCCCAGGAGTCTGCAGGGAGGGGGACATGTTTGCTCACATTGAGATACTTTCCCTGAAGAAAGACAACTCAGGACCTGGTGCTCAGGTACTTGTGCTGTCAAGGACCAGTCTGTTTGGTTCTTGTTGGCACATGAAGTCTTCAGTCAAGACAAAAGTGCTTTAAACAGTCACTGCCTTCCTGAGAGGTGACGTCCTTGTGTTTTTGTCTCTCTCTAGGTATCTGAGTTCCCTCATGAGAAGTGTCCTCCCTGGCTCTGATGTGCAGCCTTACCTGTCCATGGGTAGCACCAGCCTAACTGATGTCCTGAAGAGCATTCCTCACCATGGATAGTCCACCCAAACTGACTGGTGAGACGCTGATTGTCCATCACATTCCCCTGGTGCACTGCCAGGTCCCTGATAGACAGTGCTGCTCCGTGAGCAAGAGGACCAACCCCTTCTGCCAGCCAGAGCTCAGCATTACCCGAACCTCTGCCCTTCCAGACAGAGACCTTTCACAAACTGATTCCTTGGTCTACAGCAGCTTTCTCCAGACCTCCGAAACCTCTGCAGAGGCCTCAGACAACAAAGAAAGCAAAGCGAGGGATTTGATTGTCCCTGGTGTCAGTAAGCGACACAA
>NW_010186328.1:13638-17544 GCF_000695765.1 Mesitornis unicolor | reverse complement strand
GAGTGAGGGTGAAGACCTCAGCATCTTTGGGGATGACTTGGATCAAAAATCTTTCCACCTTCACAACTCACTTGTGGCCGGCAAACCTCCCTTTCATCTGCACGAGCTGGCCTTGCCCCCTTTCCACCTCCACGACTCCAACCAAATTGTGAAATCCTGGAACATGGCCAGCCGGTCTGGTGTGGTAGACGGCCAAGAGGACAAAATCAGCAGTGACGACATCCAGAAGAGGAACAATGCAAACCGGTGCCACCAGGCCTCAGAGCACATGGAGCTGGATGAGTGCAGCTGCCACCGTGGCAGCTCCTCCAGCTTCTCCTTCGATGGTGGTGACCAGGAGTGGAACCAGAACACGGGGGAACCGCTGAGGAATCAGGATGCCCTGCACAGCCGGACCTGCAGCTGCTCCAGCTCGGAGCTCCAGCACTGCCGCTGCTACAGTTCGTCAAGTCAGTCTGAGGTGATTGACCAGCAGATGGGCTACATCAGTGATTCATCCTGCAACAGCTCCGATGGGGTGCTGGTGAACTTCAGCGCTCTCTACAACAAAATGAATGGCCATTCTCGATCCAACCTGAATTCAGCCAACCTGTCCTGTGACTCTTCCTTTTGCAGCCACTCAGACACAGGAGCTTTTTACCTGGATTTGCATTCATCACCCACAGAATCCAAGATGTCTTGCGAGTCACATCACCCAGAGAGTTCGGGGAAGGTGTGTGGGTGTCAACGCTCCTCCTCACCTGTCCTGGATGCTAACTGCAACTCCTACCACCTCCACTGTGAGCCTTGCACTTCAGAGAGCTCAGACCTCACTGCCTGCTTCCAGAGCCAAGCACGGCTTGTTGTGGCTACTCAGAATTACTATAAGTTAGTCACATGCGACTTGTCTTCCCAGTCATCGCCGAGCCCGGCAGGATCTTCCATAACTAGCTGCTCGGAAGACCATACCAAAGGTAGCCCAGCCCAGCCCACTGAATACTATCTGTTTAGACAGCCTGACCTGAGACAAGAAGAAAGCAACGTGGAGTGCAGTGAAGAGGAGGCGAAGGGAGAGTCCACCCAGAACATGATTGAGGGTCAGGTCTACGTGAATGTGTCACCACCCAACCTCAACACAAGCCGGCAGCGTTCCAGGAGCTACGATCAGAACCTGGACAGGAGTCCCAGCAGCAGGCTGGGCTCCTTGGAGCGCATGGTGAGCTGTCCCGTCAAGCTGAGTGAAAGTCCAGCAATACCCATCCAGAGCTCCCCACCAAAGCGAGTGACATCTTTTGCTGAACTGGCTAAAGGCAGGAAGAAGAACGGCACCTCCCCACCGCTCCGCTCCAGTGGTGACTCCTCCCTGGAGTTCTCCCCTATCCCCGAGACACAGCGGGATTGCCCAACCTTCCTTGAAGAAAGAGCTCGCCGCAGCCAGAGTCTTCCACCCATGCCCTTTGTCCATGGCCTGAACCGGAGCTGCGAGGGTTTCTGCTTAAATCACACTTTTGGGGACAGCCAGGTTTTGTGTTCCACCAAGGACTCGGTCTCCAGTGAGAAGGTCCCCAGTGGGCATGGGGCAGGTGAGCAAGCCTCTCTCTCCCTGCTGACGGAGGCAGATGCCAGCTTCTCAGGTGGCTCTGCCAGTGGCCACGGACAAAGAGATGTTAGAGCCCGAGCAGACGGTAAGGAGCCAAACAAGGGAGAATTGAGAAGTAAAAGGAAAGGCTGCTTTTTGGGACATGAGGGGAGCAGCAGAGGAGCTTGCATGGCGATGAGAGACCAGTGCCTGTGCAGTTTGTTTCCTGGTCTGCCACTGCCTAGATCAAAGCCCTGCTGTGCTTATTTCAGACCCACATCAGTGCAAGTGGCTTGTCCTTGTATTTCTAAAGTCTTTTGAGGCTCTATGCAAACCTCTCATACTGTGTAAGAGAGGACATGGCATTAGCACTTATGGTCTGTGCAGCTTGCAGGATTGTCTCCTTGCCAGAGCATTGTGCTCCCTTAGTCCATGAGAATCACCTGCCTTTAGCTTCTAAGACAGATTTGAATCACAGAATCATAGAATCATAGACTTACAGCATGAATCCTGCGGAGATCAGAGGAACTGTGTGTCTATTCTGGAATATTCTGGGCATATCCTCCACAGTGCATGGGATTGCAGCACAGGTTCTTCTAGAGGATGACTGTCCCAGCTCCCTCTGCAGGAAAACTTGTGATACCTGAGGTGCTTTCCACCTTGATTTTGCCTTTACATGTGCTGGTGGGGAAGGTGTGTTACAGCTTCATTTCTCCAGCATGGCCAGAGACCTCTATCTCCGCTCTAGAGCTCTTGTACGTACTTCACAGGTCTAAAATGGGGCTCTGGCCAGACTGCTGCAGAAGATAGCCCCTAACATGCCAAGAACCAGACTGTCTCCATTTAATGCCCTGGAGATTTCTGGCAGAAGATAGGAAGAACATGTCACTCATTGCTGTGGCAGATGTGGGAGAGATTTTGGTCTTTGGAGGTCTTTGTGTATTGTCCTGTTGGCTTTTCGAGCCTTGGACTTGATACAGGATGGCAGGGAAGGCAGGTCTCTGCTTGGAGAATACAGCATGGGAGCAGCCCTCTTGGTCATCCCCATGTGTGCACCCAATGCTGTGTGTCACCCTTCAATGTGTCCCTTGGGATGTTGTGGCCCCACCAGGAGCCACAGGCACGCATAGGAGGTCAGCCCAGCATGATGGAGCAGACCTGCCTTTTCCAGGATTGAAAGCTTTCCTAATTCTGCTGTAGTCCTGATTTGGTTGGAAATGTGCTGCTTGGATCTGGTACAGGCAGGAGGAGGAAGGAAGCTGTGTGCTCAGAGGGGAAACAGTTACAGGATGAAGAGGAGGGAGGGAGGGAGACAAAGCAAGCGACCTTTCTGACAGGACTTGAGTGTGATACGGGATGCAGAGCTGCATCTCATATCCCTGTGCTGTTGCTTGTAATGTCTGTACTTTGTGGGGTGAGTTCTCAGCACATGTGGGAGAGGACAGTCCTTTGGGATAAGAAGTCTTGCTGTAACCCAGTGCATTGGGCCATGTCTCTGTGGTACTGCCTGGGTCAAGGACAGGTGCTTGGACCCATGACTTGTGCTGTCCTGGCTCAGAGGGATGGGGAAGAGATGGGAAGCCAGTGACCCCACCAGAGGAAAGAAGCCTCCAGTGCAGTGCCCTACACTTCCAGACAGCTGTCAACAGCTGGAAACTCCACAGCTGGGGCCAAATGTCTACCCTACCAGCTCATGATGTGTGTAACCAGTTCAGGTTTAAACTGCTCTGCTTGTATTACTGACCTCTAGCTTATCCTTTTCCTCCTGCAGCTGAGAGCACATACCCTTTTGCCTGTGGTCTGCAGAGTTGGTGATGATTGTCCCTCTGCCCATCCTAACACTTTCTCAACTGGTTTTCTTTCTCTTCCTGAAGGTGGTGGCACAGACAGCAAGCCCGTGGTACGCTACAGCAAGGACCAGCGTCCCACGACTCTGCCCATCCAGCCCTTTGTTTTCCAGCACCATTTCAGCAAGCCACCCAAGGCCCGTGCCCTGCACAGCCATTTCGCCTCCAGCCTTTCCCAGCTCTACAGCTTGTCCAGCAACCGGCCTGCCAGCCAGCAAATCTCCTCCAATCCCCACTCCTCAGCCTCGGCCACCTCGGCCGAGCCATCAGCAGCAGTGGGGAGCCAAGCCCACAGCGCACTCCTGACCCAGCGCTCAGTGGATGGAGCTGCGTCCCGCAACGATGGCTGCATTAAGAAGCCTGGCCCTGAGACAACCCGTCCATCCCCCCTGGGGAGTTACTCTCCGGTGCGATGCAACGTGCCTTTCTTTCAAAGCGTGGACTCCTCTTCCTCGCCCGCCTCAGAGAGAGCTGTAGAGAGCCAGCCCCCCAGGAGCAGGT
>NW_010186328.1:0-13626 GCF_000695765.1 Mesitornis unicolor | reverse complement strand
TGCTCCCCACGAGGTCTTCCCCTGCTGTCAGTGCCATGCAGCCCTCTCAAGCCACCAAAGCTGATGCCCTGAGGCAAAAGGAGAACCCCAGACTGGTTCCCAAGAAGGAGGCGCCACTGGAGCCAAGCCCACCACTCTCCGAGTACCGACTCCACAGTGGGTCCCTGCCACCCCTCTCACTGGGTGGTATGCCCCTGAGCAAAGTGAGAGGCCATGCAGATCCCCACTGGAGAAGTGGCAGTGAGACCAGCAGCTCTGGTCCCCTGAGCAGCATGGGGATACGGCCCTTCAATGGTAGGTACCCGTCTGCCAGGACATGCTAGTCTGGACCATTTCCAGCTCCCTGTGACTATGGCTGCTCCCTATAGTACCACCCTCTCTCATAGCCACAGCCCCGGTCAAAACTGCATCTGGCTACTGCAGTGCCCAAAAGTCCTCACCATCACTTTGCCTACAAAAGAATTCCTACACTAAAAGCATGTCCCTCCAATCTGGACTCCTACACTGTGTCTCCAGAGGGGGCAGAGTGGGCTGCTGGTCTTACAGCACCCCATGCCAGGTGCTTGCACCCCAGACCTGCTCCATTTGCAACTGCCCACAGCCACGAGTTCACCCAGCCTCCACTGCCAAGCTGTTACCGCTGCTGGACTTCTAACTAATGTGCTGTCTCTCTTTCTCTGTCCTTCCTCTTATCCTCTCTCTCCCCATTTCCCCTCCGTGTCCTTCTGCCTGCTCACATCCTCCCATCTGGTGCTCACTGCCTGCGGCATCCTAGCGAACCACCTCTCTCCCCAAGCGCTGAAGTGGCGCGAGTACAGGCGGAGGAACCCCCTGGGTCCGCTGCTGGACTTCTAACTAATGTGCTGTCTCTCTTTCTCTGTCCTTCCTCTTATCCTCTCTCTCCCCATTTCCCCTCCGTGTCCTTCTGCCTGCTCACATCCTCCCATCTGGTGCTCACTGCCTGCGGCATCCTAGCGAACCACCTCTCTCCCCAAGCGCTGAAGTGGCGCGAGTACAGGCGGAGGAACCCCCTGGGTCTGGACCGCGTTTCAGGGCTGTCTGGCTTAGCAGGCAGCCTAGACAGGAGGCAGCAAGAGCCTCGCCTGAATCGGGGGAACCCCATCTTTGAGCTTCCTGGCACTGTCAACACCAGCCACTTCCACTGCAAGCTGAACGGTGCGCACCGGGTCTTGGGAGGTGACCTTGGGGCTCGGGTTCAGGATGGACAGTTCAGCCTGGCTTCATCATGGCTCTGCCTGCTCCGAGCAGGAGGGATGATGCTTCTGCTGACAGTGGGGCTGAGTAGTGCAAGAGGAAGGTGAAAACTGCCTCACTGATGGGTACAACCTATGTCAAGCCTCCCTTCCCCGTGAGCTGAGAGCAGTCAGGTTCAGCTCTGGGCTGGATTGAGGGGGAAAGGGAATGGCCTAGGAGCCTGCTCAGACCTCAGCAAGTGCTTCTGGGTTGTGTCCAGCCTGTAGGTGATGTCTTACACAGGAGTTGTGGCCCTTGGAGATCTCGTGTCTGTGTCCCACAGCGTCTGCCCGTCTGCCCCAACCCTGGCAGCTTGCTAGGTGCTAGGGTGTAGCTTTCATGGGGCAACGGGCAACACTGTTAAGACTCCACATGGCTCTGTCTTCGTGTTTTGCCCTCCCTGTCCTCCCAAACCTGTGCAGGGGCAGACTGCTTTTGGCTGAGCCTTTGAGAGTCCTCCGAGAAGAGCAGTGTGTCTGTCTGCAGGAGGGAGAGCGCTTCTCAGGCCAGCCTCAAGTCATGCAGAGAACTCCTCAAAGCTCCACACCTCACTCTGCCAACTCAAACAGTTTCTCCATCCCTTCTTCATGGGGAGATGCCTAGCACAGAGCTGGGGAATGAATCAGATGGAAATTGAGCACATGAAAGAGTTACTGCAGAAGTCACCCTTTGAAAACAGAGGCCATCCCAGGGTACAGGCAGAAGACATGTAGTTTGTTGCCTGTGCATGCCTGTGTGTGACAAGCAGGGATTCTCTCTGTGCTCTACTTTTGACCCCATGTGCTAGGGCTGTCCTCACAGCAGCCCTCAGTCTGGTGCAGCAAGATTTCCCTTAGCACCACTCCATGAGGGTGAACCTCTCTCAGCATTGTCCAGTGCCCGTGGGCCCCCAGTGAAGCTGGAGATAGATAAGTGACTGTGGGGTTGAACAGTACAGGCTCACACTGCAAACCGTTGCTGGGAAAGTAGCAAGTCTGTAGCTTTGCTGTCCCAGCCTTGGACAGGCCGGGGTGAGGGTAGCTACTGGGAAAAGCAAACAATGTGGGAGATGCTTTGGTGTGAGGGCTTTGGACTGATCCTTCTCCCCACTGTCTTGGCCCTGCAGGACAGTCTATGAGGCAACTCCAGCTTACCTACACTGACTTCTTCCCTGACTACTTCTCGCTAGCAGAGAAGCCCCCTGCTGAGTTCTGCCTCTCCCCAGATGGCAACACAGAGTCCATCTCCATCGACTTGCTGCAGAAGAAGGGTGAGTCCATGCATCTCTTGTGGATGAGAGTGTGGCATCATGCAAACAGTGCTTCTCTCTGTCCCATCTCATCTCTGTAGACATAAAGGTTTCTTTCCCTGCGCTTCTCTAGTGAAGCACCATAACTATATATCCCCCTGGACTGATGGCTGTTTCCACAGCAAGATCTCGTGGTCTCTGCACCGTGCACTGTGCCATGCAGTATGTTTGAGCTGCTTGTCCCAGGAAGCATGATTAAAAAGGTTCTTAAATCCACCAGAAGGGGCAGAGAGCTGGCAGGCACAGGAGTGTGACCCTAAGACAGGGCATGCTGCCACCCCTGTCATGGTATACAAGAGCAGACCTGTGTACCTGTGTGGTGGTGCAGATGTGCTAGCCTGGGATTTTGTTATTTAGGTAAAAGGTCTGTTGGGTCCTACATGGTAATTTTTTTATATAAAAGGGTGGGAGAAGCGCTTCCAAAGCAGGACAAGATACAGCTATGATGAGATCCATGCTAGAGGCAAGGTTGGGGGCTGGGTTGCTGACAGCCGACTTGGTATCATTTCAGAGGCGAGAGACGTGCAGAAAGGTTCCCATGCTTTGTCAGCTGGTGATTACCAGATGGCAGCCCTCCCCTCTACCTCACTTCTGTTCTTCTGTCATACTGATGCAGATGTCAGATTACCCACCACTGGCTTGTAACTGAAAGTCATTGCCAAATGTATGGCTTCTGCTCTGCCACCCTGTAGGGTCAAAGCAGCAGAAGACTCATTGCCTCAGACCCCATCTCTGCTCCCTCGAGGGATGGTGTGTGGAGGTTGTGGTCCCTCATGTCCCTTGGGAATATTTACAGGGTGTCTTATACTTCAGTCAGTTCTAAAGGTTGTCCTACTGTTGGGTTGATAGGTGAGTGTTGGAACCAGCAGGGATAGGTCTGGTGAGGAGTTAAGATGGGCTCTGTGTGGTTTTGGCACATGTGCTGGCATGGGCTTGAAATGCCCTGCCTGATTTCTCCATGAAGTGTTTGGTCCGGGTCTGTCCTAGAAGCTGCTCGGGCAGCTCTCTGACTCGTTCTTTCCTCCTAGGTCTGGTGAAGGCAATCAACACTGCTGTTGACCTGATTGTGGCTCACTTTGGAACCAGCAGGGATCCAGGAGTGAAGGTACCTCTTGTTTTCAGTACCATGAGTGACATGGAGAGGATGGAGAAAGATTGCCTCTCCATTCTCTTCCTGTCAAAAACCACAGGGTATCCAGTGAAGGTAGTAGTACCAAGAACAAACCAAACAAAGGCAGTGGTACACCATGCAGCAGATAGTAAATCTGGACAGTTCTTACTCTATCATGCTGGGGGTGCTAAAAGAGTATGTGGATTTAAGGGAAGATCAGAAAAACACAGGGAAGAGAAAATAATTGGGATCTACATAGGAATAAAGTTCAACTTAGGTTGTCTCTGAGTTGAAAGTAGTTGTAGGCTGTGAGAGTATTAAGTGAAAATATTATATATATTTGCTCTGATTTGACTCTTTTTTATGTACTTACTCATGGGTCTTTCTAAGAAAGGATACCAGGCTTGCTGGACATCTCATCTGATGCAGTACACCAGATGTTTTTTCTCATTACGAGGAGAGTTGTGTCTCCCAGCTCCACACATCCCATGATTCTGTTCTGGCACTGGTGCCAGGTTACAGTGCAGTGTCTCCAGTCCCTTGGTGTGTCATAGGGCTCCATAATGATAAAAAAGTGCATCAGTCATTGTCCACCTGGGGCAGGTGGGCATCCCCTATAGTCGGGTGGGCATCTCCTATAGCCCTTACCATGGACCCACTAGCTTCAGAGTGCATCAAGGTTGCCCATGGGACTGGCTGCATTTGACCTGTGCTCTCCTCATCTCCCATTTCTGGAATAACACAGAAGCATAGCAGGTTTGCTTCTGTTTGTACCAGGCAGTGTTTGCAGTCCTGTGACACCCAGCAAGTTTGCAGTGCCTCCTCTCAATGCCGAATGCTCTGCTTCAGTCAGGGGACTGTGTGGCAGCAATGTGACACTATTTGGACGTGACAACTGCCCTGGAGTGCCATGCCCGCCATGCCCAAGCATATTTGGATGTGACAACTGCCCTGGAGTGCCATCCCCAAGGAGAAACCTGGCTGGGACAGATTCCAAGCCCATTCAATCTTATGTCAGAGCCCAGGGTAATTTGCCCTAATTACAATTGTTGCTGATGCAGAGATTGCTGCGCAGCATAATGGAGCTGTGATTCCCACAGCTTTTTAAGGCTTCAGTGTGAATTTCTTATTCTTGTGGTGTTGGTTTGGGGAGTAATTGCCACATCTCCCCATTCCTTTACTTCCCAGACAACACGGTCGTTTTGATCTGGGGTTTCACTGTGTGTCAGTGCACCAAGGGCTGAGCGTTCACCTGTCGAAAGGCAGCACCCATCCCCGGTGCTCCCACGCTCACTGGATCTGATGGGATTATTCCTGACCTAGAAGTTCAGTCTCAGTTCAGGGCCTCTGTGGACCCATGCCAACTGGCCAGAATAATTCCAGCTCAGCTGGTAAAATCTGTGTCCTGAACACCACTGCCTGGGACCACCAACATGGCATGCAAAGGCTGGGGCTGACCCCTTTGGATAGACTCCTCGACAGCTCAGAGACTGTGCACAGTTGAACATGTCTCCTCTCTGCTGATGCTGGGTTTTTACATGCTTCCTCACCTCAACTTGAGCTCTGTCCATCCATTTTGCCCTCACGCTGTTTATTTATAGTAATCCCTAGGAATTATAGCTCGGCATGTCACTGAGTTAAGTGTTCCTTAACTACTCAGTGCTGGTAATTCTTATGTTGCGTGCTGCTTCCTGCTTCAAAAATAGCACCAAGAAAATCTACAGCAGCAGAAAAATCCCCTACGTTTTCTTCTTCCAGCAGGACAGTCTTGTTATACCCATAGGCAGAACCCGGCATCCCTTCTAATTCGGATATCCTCTTCCCAGGCTGGGATGTTCTCTTCCCAAGCTGTTGCCTCATCCCAGCCTGGGTCAGACCTTGCAGGGAGCAATCCAGAGCTGGTGTATGAGGCAGCAGGGGTGAGGGGATGATTCTGCCTGTTCAGGGAGCTGCTGAGCATCATTGTAGCCTGGATATTGTCTGCTGGGTGTCTGCGGTAGGCAAGTGGGACTGGGCTGTTTGCATGCACCTGTACCTTGTAGAGCAGTTACCAACACTCTCCCTCGTGCCTGTTGTCCCTTAGGCCAAACTTGGGAACAGTTCCGTGAGCCCCAACGTGGGGCATCTCATCCTGAAATACTTGTGCCCTGCTGTCCGGGACATTCTGAGTGACGGGCTCAAGGCTTACGTCCTAGACATGATCATTGGCCAGAGGAGGAACATCCCTTGGAGCGTGGTGGAGGCATCCACCCAGCTAGGTATGAAGGATGTGCAGCAATGCTTATTGCTTTGCAGTATTCCCCTGTTGTATCTGGGAGGTGCTGGGGAAGGGTAAGGATGGGAATGCAAAATACCTGTCTCCCTGCACAGAACAAGGTGCATCTTGACCTCTTGCAAGACAGGAGAGCCACTGCTCTATTCTGCTCAAATATTTATTGTTATTTTCCCTGAAATTCCCAAATTCTCCTGTAATATAACCTAGCAATAAAAAAACCCACAAAAATAAAAACAACAGAAAATAATGCCCTTTTTCCGTGTAAGTTTCCAGGGTGTTTCTAGGCCTTCATCGACATTGTACAAGGCAGTTGTATTCTAGCCTGGTCTGTGAGAAGATCTGCACTCACAGCTCGCTTGGCTCAAGCATGCCCACAATACCTGCACCCTCTGCTAGAACCAGTCTGCACCATGGACTGTGGCAGTGTCTACCATCCATGGTAACTCCTTTGGGAGCTTGCAGATGGCAGGGCCACATTGATTCCTGCATCATGAAGAGATTACATACAAGGCTGGGAAGCCCTCTAGCCTGTCTGTGGCAACTCTCAAGCTCTGGGGCTATTTCTGTGATTGCTGACACCTCTCCCAAAGTTTTGGAGTGGCAATCTGGGACAGACCACAGCCCATCTCCCTTGTGGAGTCTAACGGTTGGGATGGAGTGAGCTTGTTGTTTGGTCAAGGGGCAATGCACATACAGGCATGGGCACCCAGTCTTTGCCAAGATGCTTCTTCCTGTGGTGCCGTTTTGGCTGTGCTGGCCATAACTAATCTTAGCACTTTGCTTCTCTCTGTAGGCCCCTCTACCAAGCTGCTGCACAGCCTCTACAGCAAGATCAGCCAGTACACAGAGCTCACCAACCACACCATGCGCTTCAACGCCTTCATCTTTGGCCTCCTCAAGTAAGCAGGTTCCCTAAGCTGCACGTCCCCCTCCAGGCCTGGCAGCATGTGCTGGTCTTTGACTGCAGGCACACACATTTGCTAGTGAAAGGACTTCAGAAACCTGGGAAGCTGCTCCCCAGCTGTAGGTGAGGGAAGGGAGAAGCTTCCAGAAGGATCAAAACCTACCCTACCAGGCCAGGACTGAGAAGGGGTGGTTGTAGCCCACTGAAGAACATTGTCAGCTTGTTTTAGCCCCAAAACATTAGGTAGGAAGAGTCTGTCTGTCAGGGCTCATACAATGTTGGACATAACATAAATTACTCCTGGAAATCTATGCTTAAATCACTGTTTCCTGGCGCTGTAGTGGATCCTAGGGCATGAGGCTCTGAAGGAGAAATTTCCCTGGTTCAGGACTCAAAGCTGGCCCTTCCAGGTTGGATAAGGAGTGTGCACACTGCGCTCAGTGTTAAACAGAAGGCAGCGATGTCTTTTTGCCAGTGAAGGGATAAGTGCTGGTAGGATGGTATTTCCCCGCTCCTCTCTCATGGTTAGCAAGAGCTCTGGTAGTGGCAACAGGGTCCCCAAGATCTCCAGATGTTAGGTGTCCCCTACAAGGTCTGCCCTACTCTCCCCACCCAGGGTAGCCCAGCCTTTGGGCCAGGCCTGCAGCAGTGGTCTTACATTTGTAGATGATTTGTCTCTTCCACATGAGCCCTTCTCAGCAAAGCTAAGCTCTACCAAGGACATAGGAGACAAATCATGAGGAAACTTGCTGCAAACATGGTTGTTGGGGGTTGTGGTTGCACAGTGCCTCATGTAAAGCAAACTGGATGGTTCCATGACAGGCTGGGTGGCTGTGGTCAGTGATGCTGATGGGAGTGAGCCCCTGTCCTTTCACAAGGTCTTGAGGTTCATGCTGTGTCAGTGCCCTTTTCCAGCCACACTTCTTTGTGTAGAGCAGTGAGGATGAAGGAGTTGAATCGATTTTCACTCTTTCTTTCTTTCTCTGCTTGTTTTCCCTTCCTACAGTATCCGGTCCTTGGAATTCTGGTTCAACCACCTCTACAACCATGAAGGTAAGAGCCTGAGGGCTGTGGGCTGCAGTGGGGGGCAAGTTTTGCATGATGTGGAGCATGGGAGGGACATGCCTTTCTTTTGCTGGTCTCTCAGCTGAGGCTGCTCCCCTCTAATCCCAGAGTACCAGGGAAGTCCCAGCTGGAAGTCCAAGTTCCATACAGCTCCCTCCACCCAAGCCTGGCCAGACATGGCCTTCCGGGCTGCAGCTGGTACCCAAGGCTGTCACCTCCAATGCAGATCCCTCAGTCTACCCGGGGGTGACCAGATCTAACCCTCCACAAATTTCTGGGTTCTCTGCCCAGTGCCTGAGAGCTTTGTATGACTGGAGATGTGCACACTTAGCTGAAACCCTTCAGGCATGGGAAGTGGAAAGAGAAGGAAAGAAGAACCTCCTGACAAACAAAAAGCAGATTTTACTGGATGTATCTGTTTTTTCAGCCAGAAATGTTTCTAGAGCATGCTGGTAGCCCAGCAGCACAGCCAAGCTGCCTAGTAGCTTGGAGCAGCATGACTAAGTGCTGAGTGTGCGGTGACACAGACACCCTGGCCCTGCTGAGTCCCCTCAGCATGCTGCTGGCTCAGCCTGTGCTCAGCCCAGTGCCCCACGCACTGCAGCTTGTGCAGCCCAGTATCTGCTGGGGGGATTGAGGGCTCACAGCAGGCATTCTCCAGGTCTGCATGTGCAGCCAGCACTTCCCTCTGGAGCGGACATGAGAGTAGACTTGTCTTTGTGCTGAGCAGTGCAGCAAAAGAAAGCATCCTGGTTTTTGGAAGCAGGAGGGGACCCATCTGTTTCAAGCTGTCATTAAGAGCTGGAAGTCTGAGCAGAAGCTAGGGCTGTCAGGGTGATGAAGGTGAGCCAAAGCAGTCGGAGATAAGGTGGAAGGCCTCTCTGTCATGTAGGTTTATCTTACTGGGGCCAAATGGCCACAGATCCTCTTTCCTCTCCCTGAGTGAGAGTGAGACCTGACAACAAAGCTGGGATGTGGGGGGCACTGCAGATGTGGCCAAATGACCAGAAAGGTGAATGCTGCAGGTAGAAATGCTCGCCCCTTTTCTGTTGGGGTCCACAGTTCAGCCCAGCCAGCTCCCTGGGAACGCTGCACTCAGCTGTCCCTGACACCTCTCTCTGCAGGGGACTGGCACTGGCCACATCTGCAGCTCCTTGTTCATCTCCAGGAGGTGGGGAAAAGGATTTTAACATCTGCCAACCCTTTGGTGCTCTTTATTATTAATTTATCTTTATTTGCACCCTATTCCCATGGCATTTTGTGGCAGAGGGCATCCCAGTGGTTATTCTGCCTGGCTGCAGGTGCAACTGGAAGCAGGATCTGGGCCTCATAGAGCATCTGGCGCTCCCTGGCCCAGTGCTGAGCCTCACGTTGCAGCCACAGCTGTGACCAAAAACTGGTGTCCAGCTCCTTTCCTCGTAGCTTCAGCAGCTTCTTGGTGGCTTGGCAAAGGTGGAAAGAGCCTCTCTTCTGATTGATGCCTCTTGCCCTACAGATATCATCCTGGCACCCTACCAGCCGGTGGGCTTCTTGTGCCTGTCTCACAGTGTGTGCCAGCCCCTTTTCGAGGAGCTCCTGCTCCTGCTCCAGCCTCTCTCCCTGCTCCCCTTCAACCTGGACCTCCTCTTTGAGCACCACCTGATGCAGATGGGCAAAGAGCAGCAGCAGCAGAAGGAGCTGCTGCGTGTGAAGCAGGACCTGCTGCTTTCTGCACACTCCACCCTGCAGCTGATGCGGACACGGGGCAGCAGTGAGGATCCTGACGGATGCAGCACCGCTCCTGAAGCCTGCCAAGTGGGTGCCAGAGATGGGGACATCTCGCCAGGCCACAGCCCCCAGCAAGCTGTGAGCGAGAGGGTCAAGGGGGTGGGGGCCTCCTGCAGAGATGGTGACAGGGAGGTAGAGCGGAGAAAGATGCGAGAGAGCACGTGGGAGGGGAAGAAGGACAAGCAGGCGGGCTGGTGGTACCAGCTCATGCAGAGCTCTCAGATTTACATTGAGGGTTCGGCTGAAGGCTCTAAGTTCATCCGCTATGAGAAGAAGAAGGCAGCTTTGAATACTGGGCCCAGGTCAGCAGAGACCTGCAAGGCACCGCCCCCCCGTGAAGGGGTGGTGGAGGGTGCAGAGGCTTGCCCCATTGTGAGGAGAGGCCCAAGGCTGCCATCAAGCCAAGTCCTGAAGCTGTGGAAGAGTCCTTGGAAAAGCCCCAGCAGGTGCTGGTCAGTGAAGAGGTGAAGGAACGGAGCTGGCCCTTCTGGATGGGCAGCCCTCCAGACTCGGTGCTTACAGAGCTGAAGCGCAGCAAGGAGAAGGAGACGAGGACTCAGCAAAGAGTGGGAGCAGCAACAGCAGCAGCTGCCCCCCAAGAGGAGAACAGCACCACTGCATCAGAGGTCGGCCAGCCCATCAAGTGGGGACACTTGTTTGGGTCCAGGAAGGTGCAGAAAGAGCCCAGGCAACCAAACAGGTAAGGGCAGGGATGGTTTAGGGCTGGGGAGGGCGGGTTAACCTGAAGTTGTAGCAACACAGCAGAAAGTCGAGCCAGCAGCCAACCGCTGGGGTACACCACAGTGGTACGTCAGAGGCTGTGTGTGAATGGAGAGGTCTGTCATCCCTGCCCAGCCCTACCACACCACCATTCCCTCAGTTCCTACTCTTGCTCAATCCACTTCACAGGCTTTCCTCTTCTGCCTGAGCAATACCACTGCATCAGCTCCTAAGCCCCCTCTCTGGGGCAAGGGCCCCTGCTGCGTGTTCCCCATCATCACATCATCCCTCCCAAAAACACATTGGGAACAGAACATGGAGCCATCCCTGTTGCACACAACAGATGAGGAGAAGGCATGAAGCTGCCCCATGCAGATGAGACCTCCCCACACTGACCTTCCATCTGTACCCTTCCTGCTTCTGCGGCCACTGAAAATGTCCTTCCCGGTCTGGGCCATGGTGTGACTGCAGGATGCTGAACCCTCCCCACTGGGAGACATCCTGGTGACCACAGTGCACTTTGTGCATGGAGCCAGACCTCTACAGCATGACCTTGCTGCTTCTAGCCCCGCATACTTGCTTCCCTGCCACTACCTGCTTCTGTCTCCATCTTGCAGGTTGCCCTCCGGCTGGCTGAGCTTGGACAAGTCCGTGTTCCAGCTGGTGGCCCAGACGGTTGGGGCAAGCATGTGGCGAGAAGCAGCTCCTGAGCCAGAGCCCCTCCGTCCAGAGCCACCTGAAATGCCCCCCGCGGTGCAGCCAGCGCGGGGACTCTCTCCACACCCTCCTTGGTGAGTGGCACCGTGTGGCTGTCCTGCAGGTGCTGGGACATGGGACGCTGGAGTTGGCATGGTTGCCTGGGCCCCTTTGTACCCATGGTTCAGGGCATGGTTGGGGGCAGTGATGCAGCTTGTGCACCCATCCACCACAACCCTGCGGTCTGCAGGTGAGGGAGAGCTGAGGGGCAGCTGGGAGCCTGGTTTGGGAGGGAAGTGGGGGGTGTTTTCCTTGCTCCTCTGTGCCTGTGATGGTCCCTGGGATTCAGTGAGGTGGGCATCCCATGGTGGGCTAACCCTTCCTCCCCTCCCTCTGCCTGCAGTGAGGTGAAAGCTCTTTGCCACCACATTGCCACCGAGGCCGGTCAACTGAGCTTCAACAAAGGGGATATCCTGCAGGTCATCACCAAGGTGGATGGTGACTGGCTGCAGTGCAGCCTCGGCTCCGAGAAGGGACTGGTGCCCATCATGTACGTCACCCACCCGGAGGACGAGGACTATTGACCTGGCTGGGAGGCCAAGCACAGTACCGTGAGCTGCTGGAGCTCCTCTGGGGGAGCCCACCCTGCCAGGGGAACAGACACAGCTTCTTGCTAGTTTCTTACCTTTCTTGCCATTACAGAATACAATAACCATAGGTGGTTCCTTCTTGCTCCTCCTTGTGCAGCTGCCAAAGGCCGACTCGGCCCCCAGGGTCTTCTGAGAGCTGCACCTCATGTTGCCAGGCATCGCCGTGCATGCAGCCACATTGGGGATCGCCCGAGCCCCCTCCACTCCACACCACCTCCCGCAGCCCTAGGCCATGGACTCGTACGTAGCAGGAACCCAAGCAGTCCCTCTTAGGGCAGTGCTGCCCCACTGCTCGGCCCCATTTCATGCTGTAGGGTGCAGGATGCCCCCTCCCTAGAGGTGGCAGTGCCATCTGCAGCCTTCAGCATCCTGGGCATCATCAGTCACAGGGCTGGGAGCACCGTGCAAGGTCCCTGCAAGGCTGGGCTGATCGGTTGCACTGTGGCTTGATGGGGCCTGAAAGGTAGGTTCCCCCACTCTGGAGCAGCCCTGTCCTAACATGTTGTAGTGGTGCCTGGTGGGCTGTATGGGGCCAAGTGGCCTGGCACAGTCACCCTGCGGGCGGGGGCTGTGCCTGGCAACGGCCAGGGGAGGGGGACGGGGTACGTGTGTGTGTGTGGAGCAAAGGGGTGTGTGGGGTCGTGAGGAAGGCGCGTGGATGTTCATTGTTACATAGGCCTGGGATGGGTAGTGCCACCCTGTGTGGAGATGGATGTTTTGGGGGGTGGCCCCATGCCCTCCACACTGAGCAGAGACCCAGTGCCTGGGAAGCCTGGGATGCTCAGTGGAGGGGGGTTGGAGGGGAGGGGTTGAGGGCAGGGTCCCTAACTGGGATGGGGATGCTCTTTGGAGCTGGGGGCAGAGCTCCTGGCAGGTAGATCGGGGGCTGCTCTCAGAGGGAGCTTGGGATCCAGGGAGGGAGGGGTGGTGATCCCCTTGGCACAGGGTTTCTGGTCTTGCTGAGCAGTGCCGTGAGGTTGGGGGGGAGGTGGTGGGGGGAAACACAAGTGTTGTGCACGAGCACAAGGGGCTGCTGGGGGTCCTGGGGTCCTCGGTAGAGGCAATGCCAGTCAACCCTTTCTTGCCATGGTCATGCCGCCCGCTGGTTTGGGGATCCTAACCTGCCTGTCAGGTGGGGAGCAGTGTTCATGAAAGGCCATGCCAGTATTTGTTGCCTTGGCCAGGTTGACACTGTTCACAGCATTGTGCCTGGGCTGGCTTCCCCATGGCAAGGGGTCCTGGTCTTGCAAGGCTCAAGGTTACCTCCTGCTTGTACATCGCTTAGCGGATGTTGCACCATATTTAATTTGTATTTCCCTGTTAGAACAAGGTGTCTCACCTTTATTTATTTCTTTATTTATGATGCATATTAATAAAAAAGGTGCTGATTGAGCTCCCTGCTACCCAGCCTTGTGATTTCAGCCCATTCCTGGGAAGGGGTTGAGGGTGACCTGTGCTGGGACACTGCACTGCAAGCTTTGTCCTGCCTCCACCACAGCCAGCACCAGACCTTCAGAGGAAGATAGATTGCCCCCAGATACCAGATCTGTCAGTTCAGGCTGGCGGGGGTGGGGGGCAGCATGTATCACATTGTCAGATGATGATATGTCGTGAGGAGCCAGCGTTGTTTGAGGTTCCTTATGCATGCTTGCAGGGACCCAAGCAGGTTTCAGACCATTCACACCATTTCTGTCAGGCATCTGCTTCTCCGGGGTGCTCAGGGTGTTGTAAGGTGCCCGTAGGTGCGGCCAAACTGGAACCTGTAACCTGAGGGCAGCGGGGGGAGGTCCTGAGCAGCACGGGAAGAATGGGTTGTGGAGCTGGGACCCAAAGCCTGGGGCAGCCTGGCCATGAGGCTTAGTGGCTGCAGGTCACTCACAAGGAAGGGCTGCAGGG
>NW_010186327.1:16646-31620 GCF_000695765.1 Mesitornis unicolor | reverse complement strand
TCCCTTCCAACTCCTAATATTCAGTGATTCTATAGACTTGTTCATTGTATAAACATCCTTGAAAGATATGTTTCTTGTTGTGTGGGTGGCCTAGGAACAAATCAGTATTTTAAAATAATTTTCTTTTAAACAAAGCCCCCCTATGCTAGTCACAAAAACATCAGAAGTATCTTACTGTCTTCAAAAATAATGCTGTTTGTATTATATCCACTGTGAACAAAGTTTATACAAACAGAAATCTTGGCACATATTTAGACTAACTTCTACAGAAGTGAATCTATAGTCTTGCAAAAAATTTGCTGTCTGGATTAAGCAGTGCACACAGGTGCAGCACAGTTACAGCCAGTATACAGTAATCACAGGTAATCATTGGTTTATTCAGAATCACCAACCACGCAAAACCAAAATCCATATCCTAAAAACCCTCAGGCTTGGAAAGGTTTGTGTGAGCTTTAAAATAATTCATTTATACATCTACTTGTTTGTGAAATGAAGGCTAGAAGCACAATCAATTTCATTCAATGTGGTTTACAGAAATTTACTTGTTAGGCAAACTTACTATTAACTTCCTTGTCAACAGTAAAAATGTAAATAATACTGGTAAATAATGATGGGAAAATTTAGTTAGAGGAGTTTAACTGGAGTGTCTGGTATACTTAAGTATGCATTTAGCTTCTTAAGCCTCTATTCCTAAAGCCATTAATCTACTTAGCCTGCTTAGCAAAAGCTGAGAGTATTTAGGCACTCGTGAATAAAAGATACTCTTGACAGAGGGCTATCTATGTGGGAGGGTCATTCCCAAGTCTGAAGTTGAAGCTAGGCAAACTCAGCCTAGAAATACACAACATTTATTTCCTGAAAGAAACAGGTGAATTTAACCACTGCAACAATGGATCTGTAAAACCAATTTTCCCCATAATTTAAAAGTTTTAAGTTAAAGACTGGATGTTTGTTTGTACTACACATCCTGGCTCAATAAACTCCTTTGTTTATGAAGACAGTAAGCTTAGATCATCATATATGAATTCACAAGTTTGCATCATGGACTCCAAAAGCACTCCTCATAGGCTAGTGTTCTCATGTCAGGACACTGCGACTCTGAAGTAGAGAAGCACAGACAAAGCCATGGAAAAGAGGAAGAACTGTCAGCTAGTGTCTTACAGAGGCTCCCAGGGAAAGAATGGAAAGGTTAAAGTTAAAAATTGGAACTACAGTTGAGGATTCTGGTATGGACACATGATCTGTGAGGCAAGGTGGCAACAGTAACATTTCATGTGGGAAAATTTAAGTAGCTCAGGTTTACTTAGAGAGTTAACTAGTCTTTACATAGGCAGTAATTTTTTCAATGAAAATGTGTTTTCTAAAAATAGCATCTAAATTTCACTTCAGTGACATCATCACCTTTGTGTCTTTACTATCCGTTTTTTTTTCTTCTATTTACAGAAACATTCTGCAGCTTAATATTCCTGGTTCTTCAGTGTGTGAGTCTGAAGCACAAGTGACATTTAGAAAACGAAACCATAAAAGGCGGAAGTAGCAAGTGGTTACTCTTCCACTGACTGCAGAAGACACATATAACCCATGCAAATCCACAAGCTTCAAGCACCAAATCTAGCAGTCATTTCAGAACTAATTAATTGAATATTGAGGAATATTTTGTACTTCCAGTCATATTGCACTTCTGCATCTGGGTGAAAACGTGAATGAAAAATAAACACACACTCCTGAACAACATAGAATCATGGAATTGCTATGGTTGGAAAAGACCTTTAAGATCATCAAGTCCAACAGCTATCTAACTCTACCATGCCCACTTCTAAACCACATCACTGAGCACCATATCTAGACAGCTTTTAAATACATCCAAGGATGGCGATCTCACCGCTTCCCTGAGCAGCCTGTTCCAATCTTCAATAACCCTTTCAGTGTAAAGTTTTTCCTAATGTCTAACCTAAGCTTCCCTTGGTGTAACTTGGTGCCATTTCCTCTTGTCCTGTCCTGTCAGTTATAACTTGTGAGAAGAGACCCACACCCACTTGTCTACAACCTCCTTTCAGGTAGTTGTAGAGTGTAGTAAGGTCTCCCCTCAGCCTCCTTTTCTTCAGACTAAACCACTGCAGCTCCCTCAGCTGCTCCTCGTAAGACTTGTGCTCCAGACCCTTCACCAGCTTCACTGCCCTTCTCTGGACACGCTCCAGTGCGTCAGTGTCTTTCTTACACTGCGGTGCCCAAAACTGAACACAGTACTCAAGGTGTAGCCTCACCAGTGCCGAGTATGGTGGGACAATCACTTCTCTAGTCCTGCTGGCCATATTATTCCCAATACAAGCCAGGATGCCATCGGCCTTCTTGACCACCTGGCCACACTGCTGGCTCATGTTCAGTCACTGTCAAGCAACATCCTCAGGACCCTTTCTGCCAGCCAGCTCTCCAGCCACTTGTCCCCAAGCCTGTAGCACTGCATGGGGTTATTATGACCCAAGAGCAGGACCCAGCACTTGGCCTTGTTGAACCTCATACAATTGGCCTCAGTCCACTGATCTAGCCTGTCCAGGTCCCTCCACAGAGCCTGTCTACCCTCAAGCAGATTAAAACTCCCATCTAACTTGGTGTCATCTGCAAACTTACTGAGGGTGCACTCAATCCTCTCATCCAGATCACTGACAGAAATATTAAAACAGGAGTGGTGCCCACACTGAGCCTTGGGGAACACCACTTGTGCCAACTGGACTTAACTTCTTTCACCATCACTCTCTGGGCCTGACCATCCACCCAGTGTTTGATACAGCAGAGTGTATGCTTCTCTTGGGCAACCAGTTTGTTCATGAGAATGTTGTGGGGAACAGTATCAAAGGCCATACAGATTTCCAGGTAAACAACATCCACAGCCTTTCCCTCATCTACCAAGGGGGTCACCTTGTCATGGAAGGAGATCAGGTTTGTTAAGCAGGTCTTGCCCTTCATGAACCCATGTTGACTGGGCTGGATCATATGGTTGTTCTGTAAATAGTGAGTAATGGCACTCAAGATTATTTCTTCCATGACATTCCCTAGCACCAAGGTCAGACTGACAAAATCTGTAGTTCCCAGGTCTTCCTTCTAGCCCTTCTTCCAGAAACATCATAGCATCTCATAAAATTAAAATTTGTGTTGCATGTGGCCATATCAGAAGAATAAAACAGTAAGGAGTCTTATCTGGCAGAAAGTTCTAAAAGTCTCTAAAAGTAATGAGGAGAAACTCCAGGAGGATCACAGCACACAAGGTGGAATATATCAGCTTCCACAAGTAAACCAAGTATCAGAGCAGAAAAATGCCATGCACTAGTTAACTGTCTTTCACTATATACATCTGTAAGAGCATTAAATGCTATAACAAAGGTGGACAATAGGATTCTTAGCATCTTCTACAAAGAGACTGTAGTCTCAAAGCACATTTTGAGCAATATTATCACCACCTGTACACAAAAGACAAAAAGTATTAGTGTAAAAAGCTGAGATTTCTTATCTAGATTAACTCCTTTGAAACACAGAATGGTTGTAAACTAAGAATTATTTACTCCCATCAGAAGTAATCTCCTTGCTAACTGGGGCATGACAACTGACCTCAAAGCAAGACCACTGAATGATGACAAACCACAGACAAGAATGTATTTAGAAATGTGGTTAATTATTGCTTGAAACAAATAATCAGATTTTACAGAAGTACTGGCAGACCACTATGACTTAATACCCTCAATCAATAAAAAAACCACCAAAACAACAGGGCAACAGAGAAACCATCCCTAAACCATCTTTTTTATATAATTTTTTTTATATATAAAGAAGAACTAATGGTGTAAAGGCATTTTCAGAACATTACCAGCGTAACACACAGAAGCAATATGACTAATGTGGTAATCAGTATTTACTGGGAGTCATAAATGAAAGGTGCCAAAAGATGCAGCTGAGATTCAAACACATATGCAAGTTTCAGGAAGACAGCGGCAGGTTGTTAAGACCCAGCAATGTGAGGAAATTCTTAAGTAGCTCAACCAAGCTGTATCATCCTTGCTAAGAATGTTGAAGGGAGGGAACAATTTAAGAGGGCTTCATCAACTAGCAGCTCTATAACATAGATGAGTCCATCTGCTTCAAGTTTAATAAAGTATCGTAAGCAAATTTAAATTCTTCAGTTGTCTCAGAAAGTGGGAGATGCATAGGCTATTCTGCATGAGGTGCACGTTCCAAATAATAGATACAAACAATTTATTCAGAAGGCCAAGACATCAATGAGTCCTGCCCTTACGTTCAGCTGTGTTATAGCTGAACATATGAGCAAGGTGTAACACAGACCCGAGCAACAACCTTGAATGCTAATAAGGCAACACATTCTCTTGGAATCAAAGCACACAGAGTGTAGCTGTGTCTTTTGTTATGCTTTATGCACAGAAGAGAGGCAGGAGTTTTCAATTTCTGTAGCAGGAAAGCACATACCGACAAATCCATCCCAAGCTTTGACAACTTGAGTTTTTACCATATCCCTTTCAGAAACCTAGGGATTTCCTGCAGTTGTGAATTCCAGCAAAGTACAACAAATTATAATGAATAACAATACTGTCAGTTTCTCTGTACCAGAAAGGACTGAAGGTGACTTCAGCCACCTACCTAAAATGTGTCTATTCCAGTATGCACTGCATACAAATCAACCAAGAAGGAAAGATTTCGTCTTTCTTCTTCTAGGATCAATTCCTGCAGTGAAAACATGCTAGGTCCACCCAAAAGTTGTGACTGGACACCGTATGTCAAAAGCAAGTTAGATGATAGTTTAGTGAACAAAAGGATTACCAGCACTCAAAACTGTGCCAGAAATTATGATATGCAACTGTTGGTGTTCCTGCCACGTCAGGGAATGCAAGGCCCCTAATCACAAGGGACAGCTCTCCAGTTTGCCTTTACCAGTTTAAAGATAGAGGTAAGAATTGGTTATAATAGATTTCAGGGAAGATCTGGATGCAAAAGAGGAGAAGTAAGTGTGATGTTTGAAATACACATCTAATTATCCACTGATGTTCCAGTACATCATGCATGTTTTAATTATGGGAAATATATTGCTGTTGGCCACAATATATTCAAATGACTAACAGAATTTTAAAACATCTGACTGGCAGCAGGCAATCTTATTTTCTGAACTGCAAACACTGAATGCATTATTGCAAAACTGTATTTGTCATCATGGAAAGGTAGCACATCTAAGAACATTATTATCATTACTAAGCTACCAGTTAGCCAGCAGTAGCACATCTGAACAAAAATCTATAGCTTTAGAAGCTTACAAAACTATTAGGATTTGCTGTCCCACATGATAAAATCATCTGACATATCTGCCATTACTTGACTAAAATAGGACTTGCTAACATGCAGAAAATGAACTTACTTAAAGTGAAGCAAAACCAGACAATTTCTAAATGCAGACACATGCTTGGATTGTCTTTAACATGTTCCTGTGTTTTAGTTCACCTCCCTCAAAATACAGAAGTGAGATATAAAATTATGTACGCTCTATACTTGGTCAATAAAGGTCAGCTTTTGTAGACCACATCTTTAGAACCACATGCATAAACCAGGCCTAAAGGACCAGAGTTTTCTCTGAAAACCTCTGTTAGTGCAAGTCATCACACCATGCACTCTTGCTTGGGTTCTACAGATTGCAACACAGTGCCTGGAACAGCTTTGGACTTGTGACCGACTGCTGGAGCACATTACAGATGACAGCTTCTGACAGATCATTGCTCCTCCCATGGCAATACTAAACGGAGGTGAATTTGTTCTGCTTCAGCTCACAAACATTCAAAATGCACACTTGCAAGCTTGTAAGTAAAGTAATGAACTGTCTCTTGGGAAGTGCTGTATCATGCTTTTTGGTCACCCCCAAGCAACTCAGCTGCTGTATCTCTTAGAGCATCTGGTTTGTCAAGGAGAGCATTCCAAGTTTAAAGCCATGGATGAAGTCCTTGCCTAATTCAAAACACACAGAGCTCTTCACTGGTAATGCAGTGCCTTCTGTCACTTTCTGACTACTAGATTTCTAGCCTGATTATTTGTTTCAACAAAATAACCCTTTATTACCCAGTGATCAGTTTTGAAGCCTCCCATGAGTGTGACTGAGCGTGTTCTGTAGCACAGGGGCATTGTCAGTAGAGCAGTTAGCCTGTTGGATATAAATAAAATACCTTCATTGCCATAAGCTCCTGCATCAAGACCGCATTTTCTAGGTCTAGCCTCTGGCTGTCTCCACGAGGTTTAACGTCGTAACTAAGGGGATCAATATGGATGCTTTCCAGCTCCAGCATTGTCAGTTTCACTGCTGTCCTGTCATTTTTCAACTGCTGGATGTAATCCTTCAGCCGCTGCTCATCCTCCTTTGTAAATTCTGTATCACAACTGCTTGCAGTTGAGCTGGTAGTACTGGAACGAGAAAGAACAGTATTTTAAAAAAATTGGAACAAAATATGTATTTTTACATTTAACATTCTCCCAACACTTCCTCGACACATCTGAGGCTTACTTAGAAGTTCACAGAAAGGATATATACAGTGTGGACTGGATGCTGTAATGTTCAGAAGATGCAGAGAGGTGTGACAAATTCAGAAAAGAAATTAATTCTCTAAGCTGCATGAGAAAATTGAATCATGTGACAACAACTCTGCAAAGCCAGGTATTTAGTGACAACTCACCGAATTACTTTTTCTGGAATGGTGTTTTCTAAAACAAGTCTTTTTTTAATTAAAAAAAAAAAGTTACTTAAGATTTCTTAGCAATACCCTAGCAGGGCAAGCTTCTCTCTGCTGCTTAGCCACTGAGTCTTCATCTTCTTTGGGAAGAAGCATGTGCTAAGAAAAAAGAATCAGCCCAGATCTCATTTATCTCTGCTGATGGCAATACCAGTTATCATCTCAGATGTTTTTAATGGATACTTACAGGATTATCACCCAAAAATTCCACTGAGAGATGCTAAGAGGTAGCATTTTTCAATACAAGTTAAGGTGTATTCCTCAGCACACTGACATTCCTTCAGTGCTGGAAGGGTTTAAAACCAATCCATAAGTTGGCAGGACTTTAGTAAAATGTCATCATCAGGCCACCCGCCTGAACGTGTTCTTGTGTGACCCAGTCTAGGTGATCCTGCTCTGGCAGCGGGTTGGACTGGATGATCTTTTGAGGCCCCTTCCAACCCCTACCATTCTGTGATCCTGTGATCAGACTTGCAGGAACTTCTGTCTACAGGCATTAAACAACAACTGCTCATTAGTCTCCCCCACAAATGTTTACACAGAGATCATAGAAAGGGAGAACTAATGTCTTACAGCAAGGGTGGCTCAGTGCTGCCTACCCACCTACATGCATGCCAGTGCTGCAGGGGGTGGAGACTGATACAGCCATAGCATTCCAGGGCTGAATACAGACACAATAACACTACAAGGAAAATAAAATACCATGTTGTTTCTATAACTTCACTCAAAGCTGCCTGCTGTCTCCTAAAGTCCTGTAATCAGTTGCCGGGTGAGGGATAAATAATCCACTAAGTGTGCTTGTCTGGAATGCTAGACGATCTCAGTTATCAGCAGGGGAATAAATCACTTTCTGTATCAAATTGCACTCCTGTCCAACATTTTTGTAGGAAGAAAAAAAAGCCCTACCTGCTACATGCTGTGAAAGTCAGGATGATGTACTAAAATATATTATGCATGTGAAAAAGGGGAAACCTATCAAGATAGGCTTGATTTTTCTCTTTTCTTTTGATTCTACTTCAGCTAAAGCTACATTGATTTAAAATGCCTCAAATAATTGCCAATCTTCCCACAGATTCCAAGCTCAGCCTTGGAGGAGATGGAGAACTGGAAGGTCTACAAAGATTTCTCATGAAGCATCACATTACATTTCTTTACTACAGTTCTCTGTCAATTTCGTGTTATTTCTTCCTTTTCTTAGCAATATTAGGTGCCATATTTACCACAAGTGTAAACTGGCCTTTGCTTTTTTTTATCCATTTCCATTGGCAGTGAAGCTGAAAACACTCAGCACCTACACTACACAGAAACCCTCACAGGTTGAAGCAAATTTTTGGTCATACTTAGTTCTTCATTAGAGAACCTTCAACCACTTAGGAAATCTTGCTTTACTGAGTATAAAAATACTTCTCTCAAGTAGATATTGATACAAAAATCATGGGGATAGATAATGTGATGAATATTTAATCCTGTGCAGAAGTCACATAGCAAGTTTCCTCAGCACTTGAAGACAGCAATTGCACAGCTCTTCTGGATTAAATGCAAAACAGCTGTTGGAGGAAGGACAGCTTTTAAAGCCTACACAGGCTTAAACCTTGGGACACAAAGAGCTCATCTCAGTTTTCGCTTGCAAAGGAACAGAAATCTAGCTCTCCTGCTGGGAATGAAACCTGAGCAAAAATGCTGAAAGTCTATAGCTATGTTCTGTTAGACCTCTTAGTCATTGATATTCACAGATTTTGGCCCTTTAAGATCCACGGCTAAGCATGTATATTTTAGGGGAGAGCAGTCCAAACAGAGGAACGCAGTCTGAGTTGTCAGTGATACTCAGGCTGCTTTTACTTCAGTCCTGGCTGCCTGCCTGCCTGCCTGCCTGGAGCTGAGTTGGCTCCTTTGCTGAATTGCTAGCAAGCTGCTCTTATTTTTTTTTACTTTTTTTAATTTTTTAAAGGTGACAGGAGCTTAGTGGGGAAGCTGTCTCAGCAAGCACAGAAAGGGACAACAACCTTACCTTTCCCCCCATGTTTAGCAGCCAGCCCCCACTCAGAAGACTGGAAGCGGTATGGGTTGCAGAAAGCCAGGGTACAAAAACCACTTTGGACAGTTGTAAAAATAAGTCTGCATGATGATGGATGGAAACAATGCTGCAGTGTTTCTGAACTCCTATGGCACAGCTCTGCCAGGGTATGTTCCCCAAAAAAACCCCACCATACAGCTCTACACAGGCATAACGCTAGTTGTTCCACTGCTGCACTATTTAAAATCCTGCAGCTGTTAAGCATATGATCCTAAATTTCAGATATTGCTCTCTTCTAACAGCAATCAGGACAAAGGAAAACAGACCAACAGAATGTATATGTATTATAATGTATCCATCCAAAAAGCAAATGAAACTGTTGCAAAAGATGTCCAGTCTCATTTCTCAAGCAAGTAGGCACAGACAGAGAAAGGACCACAATTTCATCATGCCTAAAGGGAATACATCATCAATCTGCTCATTCTCACTGCTGCTGTATTCAGAACAAGCAAAGAGAAATGTTCTTCCCCCTCATCCTTCAAGACTTTCACAATGATGTCATGCCTGGATGATGTCAAATGAACTTTCATACACAGCCTGTGAAAAATATGCAGGTTGTTATAGTGTAACATGCAGTTTTATTTGCTGGCATGCATATGTGTGTTTGCAAGCACATATATGCTTATAAAATGCAATGGATGGATATAAATAAGGCTTCCAACAGCACCTCTGTGTGAGTAACCTCCGCATGCTACAAAATTTTGTCCATAAAACCCTGTACAGGCTTCAGTTAATCCATTAAAAATTAAGTCAATAAATAAATCTGTCATTCAGCAATGATATTGATAATACAAAACTGACAGAACTAAAATAACTCTGTCAGAACCGGATCCACAAAACTTGCTTGAATGTCTGCACACAACCTTACAAATACACCTTACACACTTGATACACAGTATACATGGGACAATCATCTTTTAGGTGAATGCTGGCTTGAGATCTGAAACAGCAGGATGGCAAAACATACTAACTTCCTGAGAAACTGAAAAATACTCCAACCAGCCAAAACACAAACAACAGTGTATTTGGCTAAAATCAGAACCTTTGGTGAAAGTACCCTGCTTCCTTCTGTGATTAGTTCAGTCCAGAAATGAAGCGTTACATTAAGATATCTGTTGGAATATTTCTAAATAACTTACTTGCACACTTTGGCCAAGATAATCTTGTCTGTCAACTACTTATCTGAAATCTGAGGTGATTCTGACAAGAGAAACAGTGTTACATTTGGCTGAGTTCAGATATTTTGTGACGCTGTATAATACTGAAAAGAACGCCATTTGCATGTAAGAGACCAGATTTTCCCCCACTATGATGTAAGGTTAGGCTTACTAGCACTGCAGAGAATAAAATCCACCAGTTTTAGTCTGTGTTACAACTGGAGTCCTTCTCTTTTGTTTCTTTCTTTTTAAGGTGCCATCAGTCAAACCTTGTTGGCAATCTACATTCTATAGTTAGCTTCTGTCCATTAAAATAATTATGACTTCCAACTACACTGCAGACCTATTTCTGTTTTCAAAAAATGAACCGGCAACATTATTGTGCTGCTGCCAGCCAAATGAGTTGAGATGCTTGCTATTATTCTTATTTAATTCATCAGTAACAACCTCTGTGATGCTCTTTCATTGCATTTCATAATTCTTTTGATTTCAATCAAAAAAGTTGGGTCACCAATTCCATTTTAAGTCCCTATTCTACAGGATTTTGAACAGCAGGGAGAATTACTCATTTGTCACAAGTCTCAACAACGAACAGATTTCATCATCCCACTACCTCTTTACTCAATTGGCTTCAAAGGGAAAAGATAACAACACATACCTGCAACTAAAAGCCTGCAACACTAAAGCAGACATGGCAAAAGATCAGTCTTGCAGATTTGGTACGTTTGCACCACAAACGGCAGTTCAACACAGCAATCACTAGTGATGCTGGCCTGTTCTGCCTTCCCAGTTTTACAGACTGCCAAGTTCTTGAAGATAAATCAAAACCCATTAAGCCTGAAAGAACAGCTAGAAATCCACAGTGTGCTTTGCTATCTCTGCTTGGATTGCTATTGTAATGGAAAAGGAAAGGAAATTGAAACAATCAACATAAAAGAATCAGAGAAGGCTGGTGATCTGTGGACATCTGTCTAGAGCAGCAAGGTGCCAAGCAACAAGGGAGCATCCATGAATGGGTTGAGAGAGCAGGCACCATAGGCAGGATGTAGAGCAGGCAGGAGTAGGGTCCTGGAGAGAAACAAAAAGGATCCAGAATGATAGGGAGAGGACAGTTAAAGACAAAATCTTCAATTTTTTAAAGCTGAGGTAGAACATTTACTGATATAAATATAGAAAAGTGTGTGCTTTTTGAAACAACACAGATTTTCCATCTATAGTCTGGCACAGTGTCATGTGTCTGTAAACTGAAGTGTGAACTGATGCCTCTATTTTTGAGACAGAGTCCACAGGAAGGAGAAATCTGAAAACACCTTTACCACCTATCTCTTGACCACAACAGAAGGAAAGAAGATTTGTATTTCATGGAGAATCTAAAGTTTCAGAAATATTTTCAATGATATGTATGTTTACACAAAGACAAATTACACTGGGCATGGGGGGATGGTAAGGGACAACCATGTATAAGTGATGATCAGATCAGGATGTGCATATGACGAGCTCCTGACTTGCTGTTTGCCCTTCGGGTGAGTGAGAAAAGCTTTTCTCCTTCATGTTTCACATATATGAAAACAGATAATAATTATTTATCTTATTAGTACAGTATCTTGCTCCATGCCAGAAAAAAATTATCCTACAATAATGACTCAAGCTAAAACATCTCTCTTGCACACAGAAGCATTTACATTTGCATTTTTACATTTCATTACACAGTTTATACTGATGAAATTTGACATTCTATACCATTTTAATCATACTCTGCTGTAACTCCACGTACTCAACCAAAAGGTTCAACTAGGTGATCCTTGTGATCCCTTCCAACCTGGTATTCTATGATTCTATGATAACAGGTTACATGCACAAATACACATGTTGCCAGCTGACCACCAGAAGTTCACAGTAAACCATTAGCATGAGGGACGACTTTTCTCCCCAGACACACATATCTCCCTTCCTTCCCTAACCTCCCCTTCAAAAAACCCAAAAATAATGTTTAACAAAGTACGGATTGTAGAAACTATACTCCTACCAAACACTTCCAGTGAAAGGCTAGAACAAACACTAAAACAGGAACACCATCATCTCACCACAAATTTTCCCCGGTCAATACTGAAAATTATCTAAATTGTTTTCAAGAAAAAAAATAATGCCTTGACTACATACAAGGTATCTCACAAGGAAGAAAATCACCTAGTTAGTTATGAACAACTGAAAATGACACTTTCAAATAACAGAATGGAAAACAAGCTCAGCCTTGGCAGAGGTGTTGCTACGTGTGGCCACTTAAAACATGTTCAGATGCAGGTGTGCAGATACGGCATAAGTGTACGCAGACTGAGACAAGTCAAGTATTTGAAGCAGTTTTGTGTTACTTTTTTCCAAGGTCAGTAAATACTTTGCGTACAATGTGATCAGTATGTTTGTAGCATAGATGCTACCACATTAATTTCTGAATAAAGATACAGCTTTCTTGGACTGAAAGTGCACCATAAAACTTTGAATAAAATGTCAAAATTTACCTCACATTTGGATCCTGTTCCCTCAGGTTACCTTTTTGCTCACTTGCTCGTTATTCCATGCAAGCCACATGGCAGGAAATAAGAGTTTTTGAAAAAGGCATCAGCAAGAAGAGGAAATGATATAGTACTGAAATACACTTCTAAAAGTGTCACAAAAAATGGCAGCATTTGAATAAAGAACTCACTCAAAAACTGAATTAGAAGGAAGTTTTAGAGTGAATCTGAGAAACCAAAATAACTTTTAAAAAGAAGAATGTTCATCTATATTTATCCAGGATGCTTGCCAAATTCATATCCCTATGCAAGCACCCACATTCACTGCACAGAGTACAATTACACAGTATGCAGGCGACAACTCAAAAGGAAGCTGTTAGCGGATGTATTTGAATTGGAACACTTCTGTAATAATCGCTCCTTTAAGTTTCATTATTTTTTAGGTCTTCAGGAAAATGGCAATATCTAGCCTTTCCTGGAAGAATCTACTCTGTCATTTATGATATTCATTTGTGACTCCACATGTGAAAGAATAGCATGGGAAGGAAGAACTGGGAAAGAAGCAAAAAGAGAAATGAGAAGGGCAAGGAAATGATTTAAAACAAAATGGCTGAATTTGCAACATTCAGAAAACAATTCTTGAGCACTCCAAAATACTGATGGAAGCATACTTCTGATCTCCGGTTCTCTGTACATCTGTGCTGTCTACACACAATAGATATGAATAAGAGGTACGTGACATGAATAAATAAAACAGCAAGAAAGTCACTGAAGTAAAACAAATGTAGAAGTTTTGCCCTCTAAAGACAATTAGACCACTGAGGCATGGTGACTTAGAAATCAAAGCAAAGAAGCCAGTGGACTGAAGTAAGGGAGGTAGTTCAGCAAATACAATACAACATAACTTTTGGGGATTAGGAGGGCAGATGAGTTGCAGTTACCTTGTGTGGCTGTTGGATGACAGGCTCTCCCAGGGCTGCACACTACAGCCAGTCACCGCATAGGCTCCCCCACAGCTCCCATCTAGTTTAATCAGCAAGGCTTTTGCTGCATTCTCAGCTGTCTTCCTGCAGTCATGAGCTCTCTTTAGCATCTGGGTGATGTTTTCATCACCTGTCTGTTCCCCTAGATTTCAAGTAAACAATCTATTTCAGAGGTCTGAGAAGGGTGATAGAAATTAAGGCAAGAGTAAAGATGCTTCTACATGCTCTCAGTTTATACCAAGACAATGACAATAAATTACCTATCTGTGATGTAAATGCAACTTACCAATGATGCTCACACAGAAGTTAACTGGGCTACTGGGCTACAAGCCTGAATGCATCTTCCTCCCAGCTACAAGCTCCAGGTACTTGTTGTTCCAAGTAAGTATCTTAGCCAGCTTGGCTGTTTGTAAGTGTGTACACTGTGCACTAGGATTAGGTTAGGATGCTTAAACTAATAATAAACTGGAGAAGCGTCAGACTAAATTACAACTCTTACACCAATCGGTCCAGTGCTGTTTCACAGTGCAGTCATTTCCAGTGCTTTTTCTGACATCTCAAGCCTAATGGTTTGCCAGAGAGGTTACCTTTCCAGCTGGAAGAATTGCTTTACTGCTTAGAAGCAGCCTTTTGGAGTTTACAGCCATTCATACTAAATCAAAAGAAAAACAGCACTGATGTTTAATAATTCGCTACAATTTCTAATCATTCTGCAGCATCTATGCAGCTCGTAAGACATCCCTTCACCAGAGGCAGGACAGAAACCATCACTGTCACTATTCTTATAGTTCTAATTCCAGTTGGAGTCAACTAATTAAAGTCAGACACATTAGTGGCTACACTGAAATTCTCAACAAAGCTACAATATATTCATAATTTACCAGATAGAATGCAAAAATTTCAGAGTATAAAAAAAACAACCCAATTTGCTCTATGTCAGATTTTAATTTCATCCTTATTTGAGTCAAAGACCAATTACCCATACTTCACTCTTGCTAAGTGAAGTGTGTGCACTAGAAATAACATCAATGTGGAAAAAAAGGATGGGAGAATGTTCTATTGAGAGCAGCTGGATATGCTCAGCTCGAAGTGATGCAGAAGCAATTCCCATGAATTTTCCACTCACAGATGTTGATATAAAACTTGACTGATCTTCAAACCAAAAATCTATTTTATCTAGAAGTTTTAATCAAATTTCACGGTGAAGTAAAGGTATGTAAACCAAACACAACTTTCTCCAAGCTGTGTTATGTAATAGGAAATTGGCACTATTTCCATCACAGGGCTGTAACTGATAATACCATAATTAAGAGCTGTAGACAGACACCTATATAAAAACAAAACTATACTCACTTTCATAAAACCCATCTGAGATGAAACCCTACTCACACCCAAAGTATTTCTCCCTTCCAAGATTTCTTTCTGCTACCTATGTGAAGAGAAAATCCAAGGCTAAATTAACTTTTGCTGGCCACTGATC
>NW_010186327.1:0-16615 GCF_000695765.1 Mesitornis unicolor | reverse complement strand
GAAAGCTCCCTAGCACATTGTGGAAAGGAATGACCAGAGTTTAGAAGAAAGGTGCATCAAAATCTCAAGACATCCACTCGTAACATTTAGTGTACAGCACACACTACACAGGCCAAGACAGTTACATGAGGGCTTGCTTTGAGCACTAGCAGAGATACAAAATAAGGGGCATGGTCAGCAGCACAGACACTATGGGCTGAGTGCATCTAGCCGTCTGAAACAAGAAACTGACCATGGCAGGCCTGTGGCTCTGAAGCCAGATGGACACTCTGTCTCTAAAAGCTTTCCGTTTGCATTTCAGTGGTTCCTGAGAAGCTAGAGCTATAATTTTGTCTCAATCAGGCAGTTACTATGCTTCATCACAGCATGAAGAGCTGTTATCTCTCTGAAGGTTTCACCTCTTTCTATGTGAAGATTACTATGGCTACCTTCTCCTATCAGTAAAAGGAATGGGTCTGTAAAACCCAGATTAAAGTTCATTGTGTAACACCTCTTTCCATCAGAAAAGTGGAGCCAGCAGGAACACCAAGCTCCAGACACTTCTGAACTGTACCTGTGACAGTGGCTCATTCCATTACTTCCATTACATCCACCACTAAAACACAAGATTAAACTATCTACTAAATAAGAAAAACCCAGAACACACAGGCTAATATGCCTGACAACACAGTAAAATCTAAGATTGAATGTTTTAAAATTTCAAAGCAAAGGTAAAAGATGGGGTGAAAACCTGGAGTAATTTTTTTGCGTTGTTGGCTCGGGGTTTTTTTTGTAGCTACACAATGCTACATTTATACTGTCTTAATCCCACCTTTTCATAGTTTCATTAATTTAAAAATCGCTGGTGAATGTCATGATTTAATTCCAGTCTCTCTTTTTCTTTTCCCCTATTTTTGGATGTGTAAAATAATTTAATTAGCTAAAACCAAGAAAATAACAGAAAGAGTTCTTAAGTGATGGGTCACGAGATGATTCACCATTATAACTAACTCTAATGCTAACTGACATGCAAAAGAAAATATTTAAATAAAGTGATTCATTGACATCTTACCAACGGAACCAACACCTGCAGCTCTGAACTGCCCAAGAATGAGACTCTGCTCACTTTCTGCCAATGCCAGCAGCAGCTCATATGCTTCTATGCACTGTTCACTGAAAGAGAAAAAAAACCTCACAGAATACAAAAATCACACAAAATATATCTGCAATTTAGAGGGGATGAATACCTATAACAGCAACAACAACAACAAAAAGGTAGCTGATGAAGTGCATGACTCCCTACTACCTGTCTAGCAGCAGGCATATTAAATGAATAACACACACAGCTTATATCACAAGTATTCAACAGTCTCTTCTTCCTTATGATGGTCCCAGGTTGGTCTCAAGTAATGTCAAAAGTTAAAACAGAAGAGAATGACCTGATGTGAAGTGAGCTCCAGAAGCATGTTTGAAACAGGCAACAATATGAATGGTGGTTGACATGATCCTTTTGAGAAACTTTTTTCAGGTCTTCTTACTGCACAAAATACAGCACTCTATACTCTGCTGCATAACTATACAATACAAAGTATAATCAAAAGACAAGAAAAATACTTGTTGCTCTGTACTAGCTGTAAGATTTTCCTCCTTACAACACAACAGCTTCTAAATGCAGTTGTGAGCCACTCATTCCTGTTGCATTCTATTTTTTAAAAAATATATACATTAATATACCTATTGGCAATTTAAATTTCCTTGTCATTTGCTCAAAGCTGATAGTTACAGAATACATACTTTAACATACAATTTGTCTTAAGACCAGAACTGCCTATTCCAAACCAGTTGCAGTTGGAGTTAAACACCACCACCTTTTCATATATAGTTTAAAGCAAATTTAGATACTTGTAACCAAATATCAAGCAATTCTTCCATAATTCCAACTGATGTAATATAAAGTCACTCTGAATTATGTGGAGTACAATACTGCTCTTTGGTCCACTGGCCTTGTGAAAAGTGCCAGCCTAATAGAGAGAACTGTATCTTAAGATTGGATACAGCAGAGAGAGAGCCTACACATAACCCCTAATTCAAATGTTAATTCAGTATAAACCTGTGTATTTTTATTACATTGAGTTTACTAGTGCTTGCAAACCAGGGTTGAAATACATGTGGATCAATAACTTCAGATCTGCAGTTCGTAAAGAAGTTTAACGAAAGGGCATTTTTTCACAGAGGAAACAAAAAGAAACAATATTGCTATGACACATCAACAATTTCAGTCTCAAAGACTTCTACCAAGTCTCCCCTGCCCCTTCTTTTTCTGGCTGAGACACTCTCTGCATAGATACATACCTGTACTGCAATGCAAGCCTAAGGGCTGTGGCATTTGACTCGTACTTTCCAACAAGCATGCTCATTCTCTCAGCATTGCTCTTGCACTCTTCCAGTGTTATTGTCAGCAAATCATTCTGGGATTTCAAGTGCTCAATACGGCTGTGGAAAAGGAATTAATTCACAACACTCAAGCTTAGCTTGCAGACACTGTCCTGAAAACTCTAGAACAATCATAATTTAAAACAACAAAAACCATTTGGTACATGTAAGGTTTTTAATGAAGATGGCAAAATCAATCAGTCTGTCCCTCATATCAAGAGCCAAGAGGACAGTAATTTTTCCTAGGACAGCTTCCTTTCCTTCCCATAAAACGTCATCATAACTCCACGCAACAGCTGCAAGCAGAAAGCTGTACACTTATTTCGGAGCCACAAGACTGCAAAGGACAGTTTTGTATTAACCTTTTGCTTATTTTTTCTGCTTCCATTCCTCACTTCCTGCTGTCACATTTGCTTCTGGTTTGAAGTGGTGTATTCACTAGTGCAATGTGTGATTGTGTGTAGGGATCATGCAGCTACATAAATGCCCTCTTTCTTTGAAACATCCAGAATAACCACTTCACTGGAAGTAATATTTTGGTTGTGATTATAGAGGAAACTTCCAAAATATGAACAAAGTTTCAATGAGGCAATGGAATCTCCAAAAGTTCTGGCAACAGTCAAACACAACGTCATACCAGAACTTAACTCTAATATTCTTCCCAATGAGGTTAACTCTGAATCTGAAAAGGAGGCTTCAGAACATCAGTATTACTGTTTTCCATACTAATGGAAAGAATCCTTAGCACACAATTCAATTTGCTCTTTATCAAGTACATTCCATGTTTATCTGCAGCTGCCACAGTTGAGTTGGGACTGAATGAAGAAATGTTCACAAAGGATAAAAACATAGTAACTTTACCAAAGCTAATAGCAGACAACACATTTCAGCATATCTAACTTTTCACCTTACCTATTTAATCTCTCTGTTTCCACTTCAAACTCTCGGATTTTGCTTTCAGAGATAGCAGAGCCATGTGAATAAAGAGTCTGGAAGATTTCCTGGATGTTTGAGCAGTCTTGGAGGGAATGTGCCAAATGTTCGGCCACTGTACTGGACACCTGCACAGGGCAGTTAATAGAACACTGTGAACAACTGATAACCACTGTGATAACCACTGGGTTCCTCCCAAAGGCATTCTGCATGGAGAGCTGTATATGCTTGCAAGCACTCACGTCAAGGCATTCATTATTCAGGTTTTAATGTGAATTTTACATTGAATAGAACATTCACACTTTAAGAAGCTAAAAGTCTCCACTTTAAGAAGCTAATTTGATTTAAAATTCTACTATCCAAAGCGTGAAGCGCACTACTTCATCATACATTTAAAAAGCCTAATATTCAAGTCTTTTATATTCTTGAAAGCTTAGCTAAAACTCAGAGGTAAGTTCTTCAGTGAAACAAATATTAACACACAGAAACAACACTGTTACAGATTTACATTGGCATTACAAAGCACAACCTAGTTCTCTGTTGACTGGAACTTGTGAAATGCAACTGAACTTTTCTTGAAGAATAGTATTTTTGAGGAATTGACTCCAAAATTATCCTCTTGAAATCACACAGAAAATTATTTCTAGCCACTAGTTATGAGAAAATGAGATCTTAATAGTGGGTGAAATATTTTCTGTTGATATATTTGTCTCAAAATAACTTTTAAA
Source organism: Mesitornis unicolor (assembly GCF_000695765.1). Taxonomy (NCBI): domain Eukaryota; kingdom Metazoa; phylum Chordata; class Aves; order Mesitornithiformes; family Mesitornithidae; genus Mesitornis; species Mesitornis unicolor. Next base: position 12,542 of record NW_010186327.1, on the reverse strand, counting down.
GTATTTTCAGTTAGCTCATATATTAATTTAGTAGGAAATTTTAAAGGAACTTTTAATGGAACACAGGTCATCTTCAGAAGGTATCATGTATGCATGTAATTGTTAGTCCTTACCCCTATGCTGCTGATTTCTGATCCTAAGACAGGTCTATCCGATGATGAAGACTCTGATCTTGTCTTTGACAACTTCACTCTTTCAGCAATCTGTAAATCAGAATGCTGCACAGATTACATCATAACCCACACTCTATGAAGATTACAATAAATGCATTTCTTCAGTAGCTACACTGAAGTAAACTGAAGTAAACTATGGTAAAACTGACACCTGTGTTGTAATAGAGAGAATTACAATCATTAGCGCTTAGCTACTTTCTGCAGCTCAAGTTCATGGGCCCACTTAGGACCCCAGAAAACTGTCTGGGGATTCTAGGTATCTCTCAGTAGCTGTGCAAAATGAAGCCTGGTTGTCCTGGATAATGAGAAATGTTACTGCAACACACAACAGCTCACCTTGGCTATAGGAATGTCATTGCTGCTGCTGCTTGTGCTCAGCTCCCCAGTGCTGGGGTTAATGGGCCGACTGGCAGAAGGGAGACGACCTGGGCTGGATGGGCCTGTAGCCTGCACACTTTGCAAACGTGTCTGCAGTTCCCGAACCTACAATAAAACATAATGTTCTGGTTTTTACACTTTTATGGTTTAAATAGTTTGGAGATTTTCTCATTGTCTAGCCAAACCTAACTGCTTCTGGCTTGATCTTAGAAGTTGTAGTTTGTCCTGTGGTGGCTGCAAAGTTTTCATATTGTGGAGCAGATGCATGGAGGTTGTTTTAAAATTCCATTGTTGTCGGTTTATTAAATTATTTGCAATGTGGAAATATGCAAATGTAATACTGTAGAGTAATTACTTAAAGTTCCAGCTTGTTTTATGTAACCCCTTCAGTGCAGCTGTACTGTATGTACAGAAATTATTCTCTCTAGGTTGAGGCTAATGCTGCAGCCTAAGATTGATTCCTCAACAAATCAAACGAAGATCCTGTTGTTATTAAAAAGCTCCAGTGTTGGAAAAACTCGATATAAATACATCACAGAATGACTTTGTCTTATTTAAAGGTCAAAGAAATTCTATCATTAATTGTGCTTTCAAAACTACAGTTAAGTAAGGCTATCATATAGCGAGTAATGTATAGACAAGAAAATACCAGCAAAGTACCCAACCAACAGTTTGAAGAAGCTCTCTGTAAACACACAGAGCAAACACTGCATGGTTCTCATAACACATCAGATACTTCTAGAACTGACATCAAATTGTTTTCAAGACTACAGGGTAAATAAAAAAAACAACCGACCAAAAAAACCAAAAAAAAAACAGCTGCAGGTGCCAAACTATAGCTGAGCTAAAGATTATAGTGTTTACCTTGGAATAATTCACAACAGACAAAGAATAAATGGTTTGCTTAACATAATTATGCCACAAGGTAAAGTGACAGAGCGCATTCTTCCAACAGAGTCTCAAAGAGAGTGAGATGAGAGAAGGGGAAGGAACCATCTGAAGAAGAAATTTCCCTGAATATAGAGTGTTTACCTCAACACACAAGTTTCTATGCTGACATTGTTGGAATAGTCCATTTGCAAAACAGAACTGGTGAAATTTTACCAAAAGTGCAGTGAAATGAAAGTTCAGTACATTTGATATCCCTCTGTAGCACAAAATGCAATTCTGAACCCTATCTTTAAAACAAGGTGGGATTTTATACTAAATACAATACATTTACACAAAGAACTGACTAACCAAGCTGAAACTCCAGAGGCAAAAAGTAACAAAATTTAAGTTGCATTAAAGCCTAGGCTTTCTTCAGCTATAGGATCACCAATTATATCGTCTGTGCTTTAGCAGTCTCTGCTTGAACAACTGGCAGTCAGCGTGTTCTCTACACAACACAGACAGATGCCTTCAACCTACTGCACCGAGGAAAGAGTCCAAGGTGGAACTTTCTTCAGTCACCCAAGCAGTAAGTTATGACTCCTGTGATCTCTACAGTCTGCTTTTACTTCCCTGAAGAGTACCCCTGCCTTTCCCTCAGTCATATACAAACTGAAGGTCAGGTTGCCTGAGGACTTGGTGTCAAAATAGAGATTTTTCTTTAAGCATGTGCAAATTACAGAAAAGAAGAAAAGCCATGTATTTTATGTAACAGAGCAAAATAATTGCATGTTACTAATAAAAAGCTGTAGATAGCAACAGTAAGAGCACATAAAGGCTAACTGAACTCATAACATCCCTGTGCAGTCATGGGGGAGTGCTACACCTTAAACAAAATGAATCCATTGGTCTGTTAAAAAAAGATGAAGTACACAAAACCTCAAATCAAATTCCCAGTGTTTAAAGTAACTTGCTGAAAAATTGATATGGGTGCTTGTCCCCGAATTATACATCCTAACCATAATTACACCATGCAGCTAACTGAGCAGAGAGTATAAAGTGCACGTTCATAGCACATATCTTCTACATATTTGCAGCTGAGGCCTCCTTTGTTCATACAGGCATATATAATTTCAACATGAGCACAGCTGCACAAATGCAAACCTTAAGGACAGAAGTGCCCTACTGATGCAAAGCAACTGTTTCAGCCTGCTGATATGCATAAAACTGAAACAAACCATGTATGCACGTTTCTGTTTGCAGATGTGGTATGGCAGTGCAGATAGGATTTGTACTGCGGCATTAACATTGGAAAAAAAAACCCAACCCCAAAACTTCATTAAATCAAAATCACATTTATTACTATTTCTTTTAACCCAGCCTGTTCCACACTAAATATCCCAAGTGCTTAAGTTGTAGCATTGTTTAAAAGCAAATAAACAGGAAAACCAATAGGGATGTAGTCTTTATAAAATCAAATCCCCGCCTCAATGTCTGACTTAAAAATTGCTAAAATATTTACCTGTGCCCAGCAGCTAGTCTTGGAATATTCTAGTCCAAAACCAAGTAACTTTCTAAATTCAAGGACAATCAGGAAACAAAGTGTTGAAGTGCTTAAAATGCCAAGCATTCATTGACTCCAAAGTTTAAAACCACCTTATGTAAGGACAATATTATATACAACTTTAATGCAGATAGGTTTCCTTTAGTCTATGTTTTATCACTGAGAAGCGATTAACAGCCATGCTTACAAAGCCAATTATTCTTAAGGATCTGTAAAACAACATTAGCAACAGAAAGAAAAATGAACACCACTAAAACAGCCAGGCAAAGCCTTGCTTAGGAAACCCTGTATAAAAGAAAACCCAGAGCACATCACAGATATCAAACTACACAAGTCACTGCTTTAATATTGTATCATAGAATCAACGACAATGTAAAGAAACTGCTTATTCATGCTTCTTGATGTATTCACTGATTCGAGCCTTCATTTGAGAAATTACATGCTTATAAATTAATTGCTATTAATAACTACACTAACATCGGCAACACTGAGTAATGGATGGTAATTCTGGGCAGGATAACAGGAAAAGTTTGTCTGACCCGTAAAATCACTAATCTCACAATTCAGACATTCATCAAGCCCGAATCTCATGACTGGGTTGCCCACCCACCAGACTGCTCAGAGGTTTCTAAGGTAACTATTTCTGGTCACCAAAATCTCCATTGTAAATAGAGCAGTATGCACCATCCCCTCAAAAGTGCTTTTTCACACTAGTAGTAATTCTACAGGAAAAATAAAAGAGGATCAAAGAACAGGAATAAATTAAAAAGGAGTTCAGAAAAGAGAGTTTCCTCTCTGGATTGGCAAATATGTGAGTTATGAAAAGACTAGTTTAAAAAGTATAATTTAAAACTGTCTGACCACCTCCACTCAATACTTCCAGTCTTGAATGTCGTTACCAGTGCAATATAAACTATTTTGAAGGTTATGTTTATTAGTTGAATGAAGGTGACTGCAGTACTGCACATGAGACACAATATATGCTTGAAATGGGAAAAAGAGGAAGGGCAGATCTTGCAGGAAATGGATAACAAAATGGGCAAAATCCAATGGGTGAAGTAAAGAAATGAAACCATTTAAAGAAAGGTTTTTTCATCGTACTTGTATAGAGATGGAAACATCCAAAAGGATAAAAAAACTGCCATGAAGTCCTAAAACTCTAAATTGAGATGGAAAGTGGCCAATAGAAATATCTAATTATAAAAGTAAGAAAAAAAAAAAAAAAAAAGAGAAAAAAAATGAAGCAGCAAAAGTAGAGGGAAACAGGAGAAATCCAGGGAAACACCTGTGAAACCCACAATCAAAAAAACGGAAAGAGCAAAGGTCTTCCAAACAGCTGGAGGAAGTCCAAAGAACAACAGAAGTAAAGAAGTGCTGGAACCTTGGAAAGAGCAGGAGCAGCAGCATTGCTTAATTTAGCAATATGAACCAACTGTTTAGCTGCATATCTAATTTTTTTGCTTTGAATGCTGAGAATTGGAGTAGATAATAGGGAAAAATAAAGCATAATTTCTCATGGGTACCTTAAGAAAATAAAAGACAGCATGGAAGTCTTATTAATGGTGGATTAATAAAAAACTTCGTAAGTGATTAATAGGCATCCTGGACATCTTTGCAGAAATGAATAGTGGGTTACAAAAAATCCTTCAGTGGAATATGCTCACTATCTATAATCATGAAATCTAAGAAACATGTTTTTATGCTTTGTATTTTACACATGACTACTCATAACTACATGATTTGTTAACATATCCTAAATAAGAAACACAGCCACAAATTGCCTGTTTTTTTTCACTGATTTCCACATTCAAATGCCACCTGCTGCTTTTGTTCCTAAACCAGCTGCAAATAAGGGGCATGTCAGCGATTCTTTTATTTCTACCCTACTCGTGACCTGTTTCATCATGCAGTATCTTTGAACCCTTTGAGTAATAACACTTTTTTCGCAGCATTTTAATACTTCATTATTTCCCCCCCTGTTATACAGAGGAGGAAGATGAAGTACAAAAAACCACAGAAAGTGAATATACTTCTCCCTCTTCCTAATTTATTCATGTATTCTGCGTATGTGTGTGGGGGAAGACGGAAAATGAGATAGCAGTGTGATGGTTCAAGCTGCTCTGAGTGGTGAGGGCCCTTCCCAGCCTAAAGCACACTATACCTGTCAATCATGCCTAGTGCTGATTATTTTCAGCCAGGTAATTTTCAGGCCCTCAGAAATGTTTAAACAATTGTGAGCACCAGAGCTAACAAGGTCTGATTTCCTACAGGTTGTCTATTGTGGTTGACTGAGCATGATAAAGAAGTCTTTCTGGGTATTTATGGGGCATTCCTCAACGAATTCTCTGGAGCTGAGTGAGATCGCTCATGAGTTCAAAGGAGGCATTTACAGAATCTCTCTGCTCTCCAAAGGTGTCTACTTTCAAGAAATATGAAAGATCTTAAATGTCACCAGGAATGCTACTCCTGTGGCAGTTCTGAAAACCAATCTGCAGTTTGAACAATTATTTTGAGGAATGGAGAAAGGGAACAACACATAGACACAACAAGCTATGGGAGAACAGGTATGCTACTAGGATTTACACATACAGCTTTTTTAAATAGCAGGAGAGGCTTCAGTGCACTGGGTGATATGAGTATGTTACCAAGCAAGTGCTCCTTTCACACAGAAGTCTCTTGAGCAGCGCTCCATGCGGAAAGACGTGTGTGCTGCATCTCTACAAAGGACACAAAGTAATGAAAACCAAGGACGTGACATGGGAGGTGAAGAGTAGATTCCCTAAAAGCTCTGAGCACAACTGGAGTATTTTCATTCTGATGAGAACACAGCAGAAACAAACACAAGTGAGGGCAGTAAGCCCACCTCAAGCTTTTTCTCATTTCATTTCAGATTAATCACAAAGCATCTGCATACAAGCTTGGAAAGAGAAGCAAAGCTCTAGTTCATTAACAGCTAAGCAGAGATACTGCTGCATAAGCAAATACCATGCAACTGAAGGAGGTGGAGAATGGAAACAGCTTTTGGCTGCCACCTCAGGTTTCTGGTACACACCAAAAGACAAGGAGACAGAACAGTTCAAGGATCACTTTAAGCTGTGCAAGCTGATAATAATCTTTAAAGGCCCATAACATTATCAGTGTTCTCTAGTAATCTGGAACAATACCTTCTGATCCCAGCACGAATGGTGCCAAAAGGACATTAGAGCAGCTCCTGCCAGCTTTGTGTCATCTGAGAACAGTGTAGGTTCAAGAATGCCTGCAAGGCCAAGGATCTGACTCCTGCTGTGGTTTGGGTAGGTTTCAACTCCTTGCAAGAACACTGTATTTTGGGAGACCCTTCATGCTAAAATAAAGTTTCTTGCAGTGGAGGCAATCTGGGCAGCTGGAGGGATCACACATTAAAACCTCACTTTTCTACTCCTTCTGCGGATTATGTTTTCATGAAGGTCTCAAGACAAGGATAGCTAAGATATTGTCTGGGTTTTTTTGTTTGTTTGTCTGTCTGTTTTTTCTAGTCAGTTTGGTGAATTCAGCTGAGTCTGGGGAAAATACAGACTAAACCTCACAACTAAAAGCCATCTGATTAACTGCAGAAGTTGCCGCATGGCTTATGTGGAGAACAGACTTCCAGAGAGCTGGAACCGCCTTTTCCCTTTAGACTTACCTTCAGCACAGTCTCAGGGAAGCCTGAACACTGCCCACCCCCACTGCTTCTTACGCCAGCTGGCTGCTTGGGACTGTGCTGAGGTACTACTACCTGGCAACTTTAATGGGCAGCAATTAAAAAAAAACAACCCATAACTTTTACTTTACAGTCATGATGGGAGTTTATATACTGTATCAGTGCTGCTTACCTGACTCCCCTGGTGGATACAAGAGATTTTGTGTAAGAATACAAATACTACTTTTTCTACTATTATTAAGCCTGTTACCACATGTATCAGTTGTAAATAGTGCTGACTTTATTACTATCTTATTTTCATGTAAAAATAACATTAATCCCATGAACTGCTACAGAAGTTCCCCAGCATCTTATCTGGTATTACTGGATTCAGGATTATGGTCAGCTATGTCTAAGCAGTTTCTAGGGCAGTGACTGGCCCAGACTTTAAATAGATTTTATTTTTAATACAGCAATATCATACTGAGGTAAAAAAAATCTCAGCTTCACAAAATTAGCTGCTACACTGCAAGCATCCTACAGAAATAAGCGATTACCTCATTTACTAATGACCTGTGAGAAACAAACTCCATACGTATGTTTTTTCTTAGCTACTGTTCTAGAAATCAGCTCAATCTGTTAACAGAGCACAGTAAATACATAATTAAATTAAATCTCCAACAAGCCTGAGAAAAAATGTATCAAAAGCACTCTGCTTGATTACAGACATTGGTCTAAAGTAACAGACCTATTGATCTGGTCACCTTCAAGCTTATTCACTTCACCCAATTTAATTTGAGAAGAACAATAACTAAGTTTTAGTTGGATCTCCTTTCCCACTCTCCAGGGAAATAATGTGAAGTGACTTGGAGTTCAGGTGGCATACAGAAAATATTTAATAGACCAAATAAAACATTTATTTTCTTGCAACTATGGACAGAAAGTTGTGTTAAAAATGCAAATATGGTTTCCAGTGCAATGATTACATAGCATTGCTGACAGGGCCGTATGCCATGAACAAACTTCGTTGGTGAAGGCAATAAACCCCCACCAATGTTGTTCTGCAAGTGCAAGATGATACTAAAAACTAAAGGTGTAAACTAAATGAAAACAACTGGAAAAAACCCCAAACCTGTCAAATGTGCCTGAATGTAGAGGCTGCTTGATTTTGTTATGCTCTGTGCCAATCCAACATTAATTCTTCATCTACTGGGCAAGACATCTATTCAATCTGTCCTAGAAGAATTTCCTTAATTAAAGGAGAGAGAACATTTAAACTGGCTTGCTGTATACCAGAGAAAGCTCACAGTCTCTATAGAGCAGTTCAAGATGTACCCTCCTCAGGTTCTGTGGTCTGAACACTACTCGGGTCAGTAATGTCCCATTGCTGCTTTCATCTGACAATTGCTCTAGCTGCCGATATGAAATAAGTTGATGACCTCAATTCTGTTTCCAGGCAAGATGCTTCCACAACAAAGACATCAGTAACACATGCAGCAACCCTGCTAACAGGCCCAATAGACAGGCCAGCAACTACTAGATCAGTCCTAGGCCCTACCCACCCTAAGAAAATTATGGAAGATTTAATAACATAGCCAATACTTGTGTGGCTCCACAAATGCTTGGTTCACTGGGTATTCCAATATGGACTGACCAAGTTAAGCAATTTCCACACATGCAGAGAACTAAAGTGCATTTTCCTCCCCATTCATTCCAACCCTCTGCTGCTGCTGGCAGCCAGACAAAAACACAACAGTTTTGTGCAGAGATACTAGGGCTAGCTCTAGAATTAATGCAGCTGTATTAACAGGGCCCACTCAAAGTACACTTTTCTGCTTTCCTCTGGATAACAATCCTAATACAACAATCCTGGTTTTAATAGGTATCTCTGCATAGTCAAACATTTCATTATACAAACATAACTTTAATACTTTAAAGCTCCATTTTCAAATTAGTTAGTAGCCTTACTCCTTACTGTTTCTTCAGAACCATAATACTCTTGTCTGTTAGCCACCACACAGTCCAATTTCTGGCCTAATATCATAGAATGGTTTGGGTTGGAAGGGACCTTAAAAATCATCTAGTTCCAATCCCCCTGCCATAGGCAGGGACACCTCCCCCTAAACCAGGCTGCCTAAAGCCCTGTCCAACCTAGCCGTGAACGCTTTCAGGGAGGGGGCATCCACAGCTTCCCATGGGTGATTTATATTAATCTGTTATTGCTCCAATTTTGTCCCAAAGTTTGTACAGCCATTAGGGCCCATTCTCACTTGCTTTCTCCAGCACTTACAAAGAGCCATCAAATTCAGATTTTACTTTGCCAAGCTGAGCAGGACAAACTCTTTTAGTCTTACTTCTCCAAGTAAGCTGCACATTTCTCTAGACTCTTTTTTTTTTGCTATTTTTAACTGAATCTTTTCAAGTGTAAAAGGTAAAAACTACGTATAACATTCCAGATCAGATCTGATCGTTCTTTATGTAGTCTTTCCAATCTCTATTGGTACATTGTAGGATTGAATTTGCCACCATGCATCAATGGCTCAGCCATGCTGATCCCTGAGGGTACAAACACAAATTCTTTTCCTCTCTTCTGTTTTTTAACTGAGGAGCTGCTGTCAACATAAATTCTTGTTACTAACCTTTTCAACACCTTAATTTGCATTTCATACTTCTCAAAATTTCATTTTTAAATTAATTGTATCCTCACAACTATCTATTTTTCTCTTGTTTGATATCCCAGTACTGATCTGTATCATCTGTAGTGTAAATATCCCCATTTGTGTGAGTTTCACAAGCACGCTTCTATTCTCTGCTCACTTGCCCCTCCCTGCCCCCCAGTCCCACAAAAATTCACCAGGTGTATAAATGCTACTTCTGTAGCTCAAGGGGTAGTACTGTATTTGTTTAAAAAGAAGTGTCACTATAGAATGATCCCAGAAACTTCAGGACTGAAAACTATTTACATTAATAGTACAGAATAAAATTAAATTATACAGAGGAAAAGCTGAAGTGGTCTTGTTTTATATGATAGCAGATTACTATACTTCCCTCACCATATGTACTTTTTTTTTAGTGTTAAGAGAGACTAGAATATTGGAAGCCTCACATAACGCAGTTTGAGGCTGAAACAATACAGTCACTATAGAAAAACGTTGTTTTAGAAACACAGTATATGCATAAAGTTCACCCTGCAGCCAGAAGGTAAAGAGCAACACTTCCAATAATTTTACCAAGATACAGTGGTCTAAACTGTCACTCAAATTAAATACAAACTTGAAATTGCCTGTTTAAAAAACAAAAAATCTTACTTCATCTCTAACCAAAACTCCTCAGATTTACCAGGGATAAAATTAACAAATTTTGGAAGTAACAGAGATTGACGTCACATTCTCTTGGACCTTTCATCTCTTTTTGTGAACAAATTTCCAGTGTTTTGCTTTCTCCACTTCAGACTCCACACAAAGCACCGGGCCTTCATCTGACCTTGCAGCATCATAAAACGTAGATGGAGAAGCAGGACATGGCTAGGACTACTCATTTTTCAGTTCTGAGAATTATTACCCACTGACAGGAGTCCTGCTCTTTTTCTTTCTCCTAATCACAAACTGAATTTCCACAAAAAAAACAGAGAAATATTTGTTGTTTACAGGAAAAAAAAAAGGCTCACAGGAAAATTCACTAAACAAACATCTGCTTTCTCTACAGACAAGTTACATATTGTTCCCTGCAGATGAGTATCAGATTTTCTGTTAACGCATGATTTCTGACATCAGGTTGTTGTACACCTTGGCTGTTCATCACACAGTCTTTCCAATTATGTTCAGCTTTGTCCTAGTTCTGCAACTTATACAGCTCAGCTTTAAAAACAAAATGCCCTACAGCCAGTACAGAAAGTGAGATGCAAGAGAATCTAGTTCTGGTGACAAAATCACGGAGGCCAGGAGGAACAATAAGCCATCATCTACACAGCAGCCTTACCCTTCTACGCAGTCTGTCCCTTTCTTCACGAATCGCGTTCATGGTGGCCTTGGTCCTGTTCAGCTCCTCCTCCTTGCTACACAGCATGGCTGTGAGGCTCTCATTCTCTTCCCTCAAGCCAGCTAGCTCCTTTTCCCATTGAGACCTCTCTTCAGATAGATTTGAGTAAAGGTCACATCCCAGTACACCTTCAATCTCTTCTACGGTCTGCAGAAATACAGCAATCAAAAAACAGAAAACAGTGGAGAATTGAACAAGACTGATGCTACACAGGACAGAAGATTGCAACAGGCAATTATATATACTGATATACACACACAGCTTCACAACACCATGAGTTTACTTCTTTTGTTTGATAAGTAATACCAAACAAAATTACTGTTTATTTTGTTTGATAGTTTGACCATTTTATTAAAATATTTCATACTGGCCAACACCAAAGCAGACAGATGTTTTACACGCAAATAAAATACATGCAAACCTTGAGGGACAGCAATCACAGTAGTTTCATCTCAGAATGCTTTAAAACAAATTAATGACCCATGTCATGGGTGAGCACTCTGCTTGTTGCTTTCCTGCCTGAGTAAGAGAGGCAGAAAGCAGCTGCCTGCAAATGTGCATGGGACGGAGCTTTCTCAGCTCCAGATCGACTTCACAGAAGGGCAAGGAAAAGGGCTGGACACATCCCTGAGGATGTTCTTCCCTAAAGATGACAGATAGACAAAAGAAAAAAATCTGGCCTTGGCTAAGCTTACATTATACCACAAGACATTACAGCCTTTCTAGTGTCAAAAAAAAAAGGATGGCTTTCTCTGGGACACAGAATGCCATTTACCATTTTCCGTCTGATCCCCTCACTCAGAACTGTGCCTTGCAGGGACCATTGGGCACAAAGGAGATTCGACAGCTTCCACTGAGTGAAACTAAACTACACACACACACACAGACCACCAGCAAGCGAATACTGCCATGCCTAAACTTACCATCAGACTGGTCATTCAACATACTGAAACAGCATAACACTCAACGTATCAGATAACTACATACGGTTCTGAATCTACGACACAGCATATGCTGTCCTTGTGTTATATTTTTTCACTAATGGAAGACCTTCGCAACAACCAAAAATACTCCAATTGTTGCTTATAAGCTTTTGAATCTCTCCAAAAGCCATCTGCACTAAAACTGTAGGAAGAAACATGGAAAATAAATTAATATATGATGTAACTAGCAACCTAGAAAGTTTCATTTCATAGGATAATCTAAGAACAAGTTCTAACTAAACATTATAAGTTTAATACGGAAGACAAATAACTTATGTACCAAGGACAAAACTAGTCTATTTAGATGTTTTATTAAAAAGGACTTAATTTTTATATAAAACAGTAATTAATAACTGAAGTTAATGTACTTAACCTAGGGGGGACTAAAAGAACCAACTGGAGTACAGCTGAAAATGACAAACCAAGTTGGACATAGGACTCTTTTTTTTTCTGTAAGAAATCTTCCCAGTGTTTTTGGCACGGTCTGACATTCAGGTATCAATGAAATTTCATTATTTGTACATTGCAATGAAAGTTGGTTATTTATTGCTATCAAAATATTAATCTTAAAGAATAAATCTTGGCTACAGCAAGACTCCTTAGTGAGAAGCTAAAGGCACTCATAGAGAAGCAAAAGAACTACTTTTAACAACTAATTTAAGGCTACACTATACACGTCTATGAAGAAGTAGGGACAAAACTTTTGCAATCAGGTTCAGTTTATCCTTTTTAATCATATTCCATGTCTCTCTTCCATAAAACTGCAATATGTTTAGAGTCATAAATACAAACCTCCATTGACAGAGTATCTGCACTATAATTCTGCTTACAGATTTGGTAGCAAGCTTCAATTCAATTCAATTCAATTCAATTCA
>NW_010186326.1:16793-38122 GCF_000695765.1 Mesitornis unicolor | reverse complement strand
TCGCCCAGAGGCCTCGGCCTCTGGTAATGAGTCACGGCTTCCCAAACTACGGTGTCACAGGCAGTGGCAGTAAATGTGGATTTGGAGTCAATGTTTGTAGAGGAAAATGCACGCAGTGCAACCAAATTAATTAGAAAACATAAGAACTGACATGATGATGTACAGGAAACGAACAAAAAGGAATAAAAAAATCATCTCTTTTGCTACTTCTCACTGAAGATGTTTTAGCATATTGTCCTTAATACAATCAGCTGGTAGAACAATTATCTAACTAAAAGATTTAACCATGATTAAAGTCTAAACAATATGCTGAACAAACACCTACTCAGCCTTGCTTGAACTGAATTTCAATTCCCCTCACGTTCAGTGCTTTCTCTACAGCTTTTTGTGGTGATCAGGCTAGCAGGATACCAGGCAGCATCTCTTACCCTCTCATGCACAGTTTACAGTTCATCACACCATTACCAGAAGGACCAGTACAGTGGTGACATGCCTTTGGCCTGGCCCAACCCATGTACCCAGCTCACAGCGGGTTTCAGGTTCCCATCTGTGTGCAGTTCATTCCTCCTCCAGCGTAAAATTCAGGGAAGCCTAAAACCACGTTGGTACATGCAGGAAACATAAACTGCAACAAAAAATCAGGGCACTCTAGGTGTTTCTCTTAGAGGTACTGCAAAATCCTCCACCAATGCCTTTACAAATACGTATATTGAGCAGACTGAAATGGAGGTAAAGAGCACTAAAATTCCATTTTCAGCTAAACAGCAAGACCAGACAGTAAAAGGAGAACAGGTAAAAAGAAGAGCTTAGTGTGTTAGGGAGAGGCACCGCTTCCGGCTACACTTTGAGCCCAGGGCAGCATCCCACAGCTGAGGGGATGCTCATCCTTCCCTGCCTGGGGCTGGTGCAGGAGTATTCACCATTATTGCCACCTGCCCATACCTCACAGCTGGGGTTTGACGCTGGGTTGGGCTCTTTTTGGGAGGGGGGTGGGGGATGTTTCTGATAACTTCCAAATTAGTGAAACACCAACAGAAAAGCCTGGGGAGCACACAGAGAGGGGGAAGCAGGCTCAGCTTTGCAATATGGGAGGAAAAAGGGCACAAGGGTGATCAGCAGCATAGCAGTGCATCCAAGGCTCAATGGGTCTGCCCTCACTCCAGGAAGGACATTGAGTGGCTGGGGTGTGTCCAGAGAAGGGCAATGAAGCTGGGAAGGGCTCTGGAGCACAAGAATTATGGAGAGCAGCTGAGGGAACTGGGGGTGTTCAGCCTGGAGAAGAGAAGGCTGAGGGGAGACCCTATTGCCCTCTACAACTCCCTGAAAGGAGAGGGTAGCAAGAAGGGGGTTGGTCTCTTCTCCCAAGGAACAAGCAATTGGAGAAGAGAAAATGGCCTCAAGTTGTGCCGGGGGAGGGTTAGATTGGATATGAGGAAAAATTTCTTCACTGCAAGGGTTATCAGGCACTGGAATGGGCTGTCCAGGGAAGTGATGGAATCACCATGCCTGGAGGGATTTAAAAAGCAGGAAGATGAGGTGCTTAGAGACACGGTTTAGTGGTGGACAGGTTTTGGTTAGTCTGTGATTCTAAGAAAAGGATATTTTAGTGACTCAACCCTAATCTCACCACCTTCATGATGCCAACAGCACCTCAAGCACAGTAGGTCCCCTCTGCAAAGTGCCAGTAGGTAGAGGGGTCAAAGTGACTTATTGCTTTGAGACATTATCCCTCTCTACAGGCACCTGAAAGGAGGATGTAGCGAGGGGAGTCAGACTCTTCTCACAAGTTACAACCAATAGGACAAGAAGAAATGGCCTCAAGTCATGCCAGGGCAGGTTTAGGTTAGACATTAGGAGAAACTTTTACACTGAAAGGGTTGGTTATCTAAGACTGGCACAGACTGCAGTGGTGGAATCACCATCCCCAGATGTATTTAAAAGTATGGTTTAGAAGTGGGCATGGTAGGATTAGGTAACAGTTGGACTTGATGATCTTAAAGGTCTTTTCCAACCATAACAATTCTGTGATTCTATAATATCTCTGCTTAGTCATAGAACACGTGAGAAAAATCTGGAAAAACCAGTAATCTCAAAGATGCCCTTGTCATTTCCCTTTCTTTCCAGATTAAAATGCATTTTTCTCTCTTTCTGTTGTATCGCAAGAAAAAAACCTTCATTGACAGTCTGCTTATTCAAAAACACTTCCACATCACAGTCCTTTAACTCTTGACATTATTTCAGCCCTGAGCTGGACACCCTTGGCATTGTGCCAGTCATTTTCAATTCTTGATTTAAAGTCTCCATTGGCTTGAGCAGGTAACATCCTCACTACAGCAATCGGGTCAAGATTTTCTGGGTTTAATTGTTATTACATTGTTTATCCATTAAACCTTGAACCAGCAAAAGGTGATACTACTTTATATAAAAACAAATCTAATGAAAGTTGTTATAAAAAAGGGCTGAAAGTACAAATAATGTCTGACTGAGTGATTGTGACCTGATTCAGTTTCAATTAAATTATAGTAGATCTGTAATGAGAGCTTGGGTTTGAAAAGGGCAAACCTTAATAAACTGAGGTAACTCATTACTAAAGTCATTGGCTACACTGAGCTCTGAGATCTGAATGTGGAGGGGTTAAGTATTTTAAAGAAATCTATCAAGTCAGTAGCTGTGCCATAATATTACAGAATAGAAAAATATAAGACTTCATGAAAAGGAGCAGGGGTGGAAGAAAAGGGTGAGAGATTAGCCTGATCTCAATAGCATGCTAGGCTTTAACTTTTAAACAGTTGAATTAAAAAACATTGACATCAAATAGTAGAAAGTGCAACACACATTTGCTAAAGGCAGGTCATGCTGGACAAATCCTTTTTTTGATAGTGATTTTTTTCTGCACAAGGCAAATATAAACTAGATTCACTGTAGTATTTGATATGGTGCCACATAGGAAATTACTACTTCAGATGGTGAATACATGGATTAAGACAGGAATTGTAAGGTGGATAAAGAACTGCAGAAGACAACAAAAGCTTACTGAAGAGGAACTATTGGGTTCTGTGGAAGTTATTTGGAGAGTTCAAGGATAAATCTTGGGAATTATATGTTTATTTTTGTTAATGACATTTAAAAAAAAAAAGGGAAGAAAAAGCAAAAAGAAAAAAAAGAAGAATACAAAAAAGGAAGAAAAAAAGGAATGTCCCAAAAAGGAGCTTGAGCAAACTTACTGAGCAAAATTGAGTTATCAAAGCAAAGGTGTATGTAGATATTATCTGGGAATAACCAAGTGATCTGGACTAGAATATTGGAAATGGGATGAAATATAGCAAAATGTAAGTTCATTGACTTTGGGATTAGTAAAAAAATCCTGTTATATGCAAGTATAACATCAGCTGAAAATAAGTGAGAGAGGTATAGACCAGGAGATTTTGATCATTCATAGGATGACTAGGCTATTAAGATGATTGGAAGGAAATAGACTGCTGTCAAAAGAGACTAAATGAGTATTTTCCTTACTCTGGACCAGCAAGGGAAAAAAAAACAACCAAACAAGCAGGCATTTACTACTGAAGGAAATTATCATTCCTTTCAAACTGATTTTAAAGTAGCCAAATGAAAGCTGAAGAAAACATATGAACTCTTCAGTGTTAAAAGATTTAAAAAATAGAAAAATACCCATATTTATGATCTATCTTAAAACAAGTGTCTATTATGAGAAGCAATTGGGCTCTGTGACCCAGAAATCTTTCCAGCTCCTCTTTTACAAATTAGAAGCAAGAACACAAGCAATCTTGTAGGGTAAAACATCTGTATCTATCCAGATAAAAACTAAAATAATTTTTACTATATGATGCTTTAGGTCCAAAAAGCTTTAGTAATGTTCTAATTTCTATTTTATTTTTTGGAATCAAACCAACACTGACTGGCCTGATATGTATTGAGCACATATTTTAAAGCAAGATTATGGTCCTATATCTCTTTTACATAAGAAAGTGAACATTGTTTTTACCTGGTACTGTTAAAGGGCAAAATTTTCAGAGAGAGAGTAAGCAAATGTGTATCAGTAGTAACAACCCATTTGAAAGGTCTGATGTAGACCCTGGCATTAGAAACAGGGTGGATTGTTTGGGTCCAATGCAGGGTATATTTCACAACTGGGAAGGAAAAGTTGAGAGAGGAATTTGGTGCTCCAGTGAACTGAACATCTTCCTCTGTCTGCTCCAAACACAGCTTTCTCCTAAGCTAAAGCAAATGTGAGAAGGAAATGGAGACAGGGTTTTATTTTTGTTTTGTTGAGGACACAGCTTTCCCATTATGAAGTCAGGACATGTGCCTGACACTGACTGGCACAGACTTCCTTACAAAAAGCTACAGCAACCATGTGCATTAGTCCACCCAGAGCACAGGGCCAAGGTTGCTGCAGCAAAACCAGTCTGTGTACTGCTGCGTGACCCTGCTTGTGTAAGGCCAGGCAGCATCTGCGAGAGCAAGCATATACCAGGGCTGCCAGGCTGACTGAGCTGCCCTGAATCTTTCTGGGACTACTTGAAAGTGACCTGAGCTGCTGAACTGTCTTTGACTGTAGTTATAACAGTTACAAACAATAGTTATTAATACTTTCCTATTGACAACCTAATCACTTGAAATATTCCTAAAGTATTCAAGTTCCTCTAGCTTATAACAGATTTTAACAAAAGGATAAACTTTACAAATCTCTTGAAATGTCTTTTTCAGTTAAAGTTACCTGAAAATACAAAATCTAGAGTCTAAAACTTTTAAAAATCTGACTAGTATACATTTAGAGATAAGCAAACCAGTTAACTTAAAATAAATCTTGGAAAAAATGAGTCTGTCTTAAGAACAAGAGCAGTATGCTGCAACCTTCAGCCTTCAGCCTTTTTAAGGCTGGCCCTCAGGAATCCCCAGCAGAGTTGCTGTACGCATGAAGGCAGTGCATGCAGCATCCAATAAGAGAAATACAGACTAGTGTCTCACTTCTCAGTGCCCGACCCTGACAATGAAAGCACAAATATCAAAGCTGGACTTTCACACTTGTCATGTAGTTCATAAGAAGAGAATAACAGTTAAAAATTGTAATGTCATAAAAGTCAGCTTGGAAAGGGAGCTGTTTTTATATTAAAGAAGTACCAACAAAAGGGAGTCCCTAAAACAAATTCCTCTCAATAGCTTAGGTATCTAAGTAAGGGATGCAGAATGTTTATGAGGAATGTCGTTAAGTTGTTTCTAAAAAGGGGAGGATTAACTGCATTTTTTTCCTAATATTAGAAGGCTGAAAGACGAAAAATTCTTCATATAATGGTTTTAAAGATAATTATAACTTACTTACATTCTTTTTTTTTTTAATTACCTAGATACACACTTGCATCCTGCTAAATCAATCTGTTCTTTATAAAATAAGATTTTTTTGTATGAATGCACACCTGTTAGAGGTAGTTTTCTACAGGAAACAAATATGAAGCTGTTACCAAACCCAGAAAAATCATGCGTAATTAGACAATTTTGTTTACATTAACCTCTGGAATTATTTGAATGACAAAAATAGTTATTGTTCATTTGGGAATAAGTAGTAGTATGCAATAAATATATCAGTAAAGTGATAGTGAAAGACTTAAAATACAAGAAAATGCCATTCAGTAAGCAATTTTGAAAATTTTCAGGAGAAATACATATCTTCAGGTTTTAGACAGTTAATTGATGCTAAAATCAGTTGTACTGATAATACACAATCATAATGACTATATTGATCATCAACTAAAGTGCAATGATCACGAGAAATTTTAAATTTCACCTTCTTCTCAGGTAAGCCCCCTTGGACAAAGATGAAGAGTCCTATGTACTTAGTATATAGCACAAAAGGAGCCTGATCATGCTTGAATGAGAGTGTTTCATTGACTTGAATAGGAGCAAGATTGCTCCATCAATCTAGATTTTCTTTCTTCTCCTTCTTCTTTTGTTTCAGATTGGTAGCTCTGGCTTGAAATGTCAGTCAAAAACTTTGCTAGATGAGACTCAATGCCAGATTCATATTTTCAATGACATTAAAGATTTATATTATACATATATTTATGTTTCACTTAGAGTTTAACAGCAATAGACCTTTAGCACCTGAGTGCTGAACAAACCTGATTGCTTCCTGATAATAAGAGTCAAACATTGGCTTATATATTTTACATAGAGATTTAATATTTTTTTTAACTTACATAAATTCACCCTTTATCCTTACTAAATTCTGTGAATGGCTTACAAAGCTTTTGGTTACATGGCTAATTCAGGGAAAAATTAGTACTGCTTACCTATTGTTTTGACTTTCTGCATTAATTGTTCTTGATTATGATAATGAACCCTAATCAGCTACCTGCTCCTACAAAGTATATGGTCTTTTAGGTGCTTTTCACATTTTTTTCAAGCCAGCAAGAAAAATAAGAGCTCAGTTTAGACAAAAGTTCAACTCCAAACAATCTCAGTGAGATATCTTTGTTTTGAATTCCATTCAATTTAATTCTAAGTTAGAATTTAAAAGCATCTCCATATTATTGATCTTAGACTACCTAGAATTATATAAGAACCTTCAAGCCAGTGTAGATTCATTGCGTTACTTAAGCATTAGTCTCTGAATATTTCATTGTATTTGCAAAAAAACTTATTGTCAATCTACCATTTTTCTTCTGAACTTTGCTCCTGGTGAGATGAATTGATTTCTGCATGATCAGTAATAACTAAACCCTGGGACAGTCTGTGCTCACATATTTTCTAATAAATGAGATGTCTATAAGGCAGGCTGAGTTATGGTTTAAGGGTTAACAGCTTGAAAGGGAAGGACAGATGGTGTCTGTGGGACCCTGGGGGTCTGAGATCAATACTGTTCCCTCCTCTTTCCAGCCACAGACTAAAATACCGAGGAGGTCCGCGGTTTCGCGGGCTTTTTCCTGGTTTCCTGGGCTGCTTCCTGTCGCATCTCGGGACGGCTGGGCCTAGCTCCACGTGCTCGGCAGCATCCTCCACCACCCGCTCCCGGCACCACTGCGGTCCCTGGTGACGAGTCACAGCAGTCGCAGCGGCCACGAGGCACTGCTCGGGCACTTCCACTCGGGACTACTGGGTTCAGATTTTGTGTATAGTTAAATATCCTTTGTCCCTTATTAATTCCCTTTTCCTTTCCTCTGTTGTTTTTCATTAAACTTGTTACAGTCTTAACTTCCAACCTTGTGTGAAGCATCTTTTTCTCTATTCTGTTTTTTTTTAATCCTCCCCTGGGAGGGTAGGGAACAATAGAGAGAAAATCCTGCTCTCTGAGCCTTAAACGGAGACAGGCATAGTTCTCCATTTATTTTCCTCAAAAGGTTTTGTACAGAGATGATCTAATGGTTTTCAGTCTAACTGGTAAATACATTTATTTAAGGTTCTCCAGGCCATAACAAATCTAATCAGATAAGTACTAAATAATTATTTAAACTATTGACTATTGCAACATTCCAGTAGCCTGAAGATTCAGTGCTACCAGGCTACATGATGACATTATGAGTTATCAGATTAGACACAGGGCTGAAGTTGTGTCATTTTGCAGCTTGAGTTTCACAAGTGGTGTATGCATAAAATTTAACAATATTTTCTGACTTTAAAATCTATGATTGTACAAATTGCTTTCACCACAAGCTACCTTTGTTTTTCTGAAAAAATAAAGAATTGTACAGGATGCTATTTTGCATACTTTTCTTTCACAACATACAGGATATTTACTGTGGTTTTAAAAATATGCATTGAATGCACTAGGTATTATCAGTCTTGGCTTTTGAATATGGTGGTCTTCTAAGTCGTTCCATTACGCAGCATCAATATGTCCAAAACCTTACAGGCATGAAATTTTAGCCTTGCTTTCATTGACATCTCTTGCCTTTATTTTGTTCACTTCAGACATCTGATTCATCTGTGCTCTCATTTTGAAATTCACACTGTGGCATTTAATGCGATCACTGAATCCTTCCCACCATCTTACTCTTTTTATTATCATTTTTTGTTCTCATTCAGTCTCCCAGAGCTGTTATATTATAGTCTAAGCTACAATTTATAATTATGATACTTTTTATTAAACGTCTAACTACATTTCTTCCTTGTTTTTTTGTTGTTTTTTTTTCTTTTTCATATTCTCCAGCTCATAAAATTACTTTTCAATATATTTGTGTTACCTTTTTTTGAACATCAGATCTATTGAGTTGAGGTTTCTTTCTTTTCTTTCATTAATGGTATTTTGTTTCACTCAATCAGGAATTTACACATTTCTTTTTGCAACTAATATATATATTTATTTTATTGATACATTGTTTTCATTGTTTCATAATTTGAATGAAATTAATTATGTGCAGCTAAAATGCATCATAATAGTGAAGAAAGTGTATAAAAATGAGTATTAGGTAAATCACCTCTTTGCACTATTAAGCTTTATTCTGAGAAACAGGAGATGGAAGTCTGTAGGTCCTTTAGGAAGCTGAGGAAGTGACTAGATCAGGTAATTGTTTCCTGGATTAGTATTTTCACTTAGTTAGATTATTGTATGCATTATATGCATTCTTCCTTTTGTGCAGTGGTGCATGAAGGAAATTTTTAGCTATTGGTAGTATTGCTACCACAGAGTTTGTCTAGTTGTTAATACAGCAAGTACAACACTTCCTAAAGATCCTCAAACTTTTGTGGAAGTCTCTCTCATGTGCTTCTGTTATTCCATTCTCTTATTCCTACACTTCAAGAAAGCACTCTGCAAGCTCAGAGTCAGCAGAATGATACAGCAAGGAATAACATACCTGTTGACTGAGTCACACACTGATATCTGTGCTCTATCCCTCCAAACATACAGCATCAAGGTATGCTAATTTTGTAACTGACTCTTGTAATACCTATCCAGCTACATCTGTAGTAGTAGGTAAAGCAGACCCATTCTTCAGCCTCAGGATGAATAGTATGGCATAGATCACATTCATATGCAGAAATCCTGGTCTAGCTATGTATGTCTTTCTAAAGTGGATGCCCAACTATTAACTCCCTTTAATTTGTTCATGTGGATATATATGTTGCAAAACTCTGGCAAGTAGACTAAGAGAGCGAAGTTGCAATGCAACTGAGTTGCAGGGAAGTAGGATGCCCAAAGACTTTTCCCAGGAAGGATCAGTGATGAGAAGATTCTGAATATAAACAGCTGAAGAGAAGAAGATACAAACACCCTCTACTGAGGTTTCCTCCTACCTTTTGTTGTGACACTTCTTAATACGCGTATAAACTGGCTATATGGCTTAAAATTTTCAACCCAGATGTTGGGACTTTGGAATACACATTGCTAAGAAAGCAGAACCTGGGATCATAAATATCCAGCAGTACCAACTTTTCAGTAAAACACAGTTCTCTCACTAAGTTGAGAGGAGATTGGCAAGAAAGACACACAAGACTGTTCCAGCTCTATATAATTACTAGATCATTCTCACTGTGCAACAATTTCCTGGGAGGAGTTCAGACAGGCTTTACAGCCAAATTGTGCTGGAACAAAGGGTAGCAGTTTGATTATTTACTTACAAATTTTCATATTGCTTTTATGCAAATGAGGCAAAACCTCATCTTTACTAATTCACGCTATTGTTACCAAACACATATGGAAATATGCCTCTTTCTTAGTATTTATTGTAGTAATTGTAGCTATACTACTGAAGGATATAATTTAGATTCTTAATACCATAGTTGCTCTTCTGTAGTTGTCCCCAGTTATCTACTGCTGTTAGCAAAAACTTTTGAGTAGTTGATAACTTGGTAGCTATTTGTTCCTTTATGGTCCACACTCCACACAGTATAAATCTCAGTATTTGTAGACAGCCAGCTTATCTAACTCTAATTCTAACCAAATATTCAGAAAGATAAATCCATAGTTTCTTACTTATTTATGTGTATTTCATCATTAAAAGGAGACCCAAAAGTTACCAACCTGTTCAGGACACAATCCCAGCCATTTTGGTTGTCACTCCACTAGAGGTTAATGAAGACTGGCAGATGAGTGTCTCTGCCCACATCTGAGTCACAAAAAGCTATGACCTTTTGTAGCCACTTCCCAGCTTTGGTGCCAACCACGTTCACTGAGCAGTCCACCCGGATTTCCTCCAGGAGAATATGTTTGTCCTGCTTGATGCCACATCCCTCAATCTGTTTTATAGGAAACCAGGTGTGTATGGATGTGGAGCCTTGCGCTTGCTGCCAGAAGTAGCATCCTCCTCAAGAGCTCCTGTTTTGCCTCACTTTGTAGAATCTCTCCTCATGTTCATTACCTTTGATCACCTCTGGATGTGCGGAAGCCTGTTTAACTCTTACTGCATCTCCTCATTTGCACTGCCAGAATTACTACTACTCACCTGTCACAGGGGCCCCAGCCCAAGGCATTCCCTGCAGACCGTGACCTGCACAAAAGCATCCACCCTCAGGGGCTGTACAGTATTGGAAATGGCTGCATCAGCCAGGAAGGACATGCCACAAGACCTGATCTGTTTTTCACATCGCAGTGTCCCCTTTCCACTAGCAGCATGTCTGGGACTACTATGAACCCCTACATGTCAGCTGCCACTTTAACTGTCTTGCTTCTTTCTGTGCACCCTTCTGGAAGTGCCCCTGATTGTGGTGTTCCTTAACTACTAGATAAATAGGAAGCCTGAAGTCAGTCTGCACCACCTTTCTGTGAGGTTTCCCACTTTGCAAGGAAACTTGCATGCTGTCTTGTGATAGTTCCATCACAATGCCTTGAATTACTGGGTAAGCTGTGCAGTGCTTTCTCTCATGCTGCAGTCCCGAAGAGGGACCCAAGGAGGGAAACAGGATATACAGCAGTACTCGTGAAGCCTTAAAAGGCAATGGGGTTCTTCAATGGTAAAACTATGTTAAGAGAAAATGGAGTGAGAAAGGAGATTTCAAGTGAGATCTGAAGCCTGAAAAATGCTGAATGGGTCAGATTAAATAAAGGAAATCAGACTGGAGTGAAGAGGCAGTGTTAAAATATAGATAAAACTGGGGGAAGGAGGAAATGGACAGGGAAAAAAAAAATCTGTGCCTGCTACAGATTGCTCCTTCAGAGCTTGAAATTGAGTCAACATACTTGAACCTAATCTTCATTCACTTCTCTGGAAATGGAAATCTGCCTGAGAAAATAATTATTTAGGTCTTAGCTTAGCATTTGTACAAGGGAAATAATAGCCTTTCACCTGACAAATTAAGCCAGTAAAGTTTGTGATGCACTTAAACTGATGAGTGTTGGAGAAAGTCTGAGTTAGTAGTTCTACTTCCAATGTACAGCATGAGTTGTACACTGGAAAAACACAAGATATCACACACAATGGTGAGAATAAATTAAAATGTCCATTGTTTGTACAAATACACAACTTGTTCAGTGAAGAAAAAAAGCAATTTAAGCTCACCAGTTGAAAACTGTACCCTAATGCAGATGTGCAAACCTGGATTAATGGAAGACAATATAAACCTTGTTTTTTGAATGGTTTCAAAAAACTTGTTAGCAGATACCTTTTGTACATAATAAAAACACATCATCAAAGAACTATTGTATTTTTCTGAGAGCTACTACTTTCTAGTGTTCTGCATAAGTTAATCACTGTCTAAATCTATTTCTCAACCTTCACAATAACAAAATACCTATTGCAGGTGTACAAAATAAACATGTTTCTCTTCAGTTTGTCATACTAGTCAGAGTTTTGACATTCTCCCATTTTCTTTCAGGCTTTTTCACAGCTATACTACGTGTTATCTGGACTTGTCGTGTCTCTAATGGCATGGTAAAGTGAAACAGTACACTCACCAGACTCTAACTTGGATTTAGTACTTTCTATGAGCATTTTCAGCTCCTGTTGCAAACCCTCCATCTTTTCTTAAGCAAAGAAATACCTTGCAGATAACAGCAGGCCTTCTGTTCTTGGTTCATAAATCATAAATGTCACTGGTTTGCTTGGTTCCTTTATTATCTACTTTAATCCTGGTTGATGCTTCTGGACTTGTTAGAACCTGTTAATGTAAAACCTCTCTACGACAACTCTCCCTGGGATATTCCTCAGGAATTCCATCTTTGTTTCTTCCTGGTTTTTCCCTCCTGGGGAGGTGGTTCAGTTGCAACTCTAGATAATAAGCATTAGCATGTTTGTAGTTTTTTGGTTTGGTTTATTCGGAGGAAAGGGGTCTTGCCCTATTGATGATCATTGTCAGTCTTACTATACTTAAAAATACAGAGAGATTTAAGAAAAAGTAATTAGATTTTTTTAAAAGTATCCAAGGAGTGGAACATCTCCCTTATGAGGAGCAGCTGAGGGAGCTGGGTCTCTTTAGCTTGGAGAAGAGGAGACTGAGGGGAGACCTCATTATTGTTTATAAATTTGTAAAGGGCGAGTGTCACGAGGAAGGATCCAGGCTCTTCTCAGTGATGTCAAATGACAGGACAAGGGGCAATGGGAGCAAGCTGGAGCATAGGAGGTTCCATGTGAACATAAGGAAAAACTTTTTCACTGTGAGGAAGACAGAGCACTGGACCAGGCTGCCCAGAGAGGTTGTGGAGTCTCCTTCTCTGGAGACATTCAAAACCCATCTGGATGCGTTCCTGTGTGACCTAGTCTAGGTGATCCTGCTTTGGCAGATGGGGTTGGACTGCATGATCTTTCGAGGTCCCTTTCAACTCCTAATATTCTGTGATTCTTTCCAGCTGAAATTGCACAACATATACTTTGCAATTCTGTGCTAACCTGGTTATGGAAGAGAAAACTCAAGAGGGCTATGATAATGTCCTTTTTTGAAGGTTTTGATGCTTTTTCTAGACAATGTGCTTTTTTTTTTTCAATCTCTACTCCTTTTTGTTGTTATGCCTGTATAATGTGACTGAAGTATAAACAATATGATACAACCAGTAATTATATTATACTACCAGTATGCTGGAGTCTCCATTCATTTTTTATGGATAAACTTTGATGTTAGTTCATGAAAATAGTTCAGGAAACAAAAGTTTATGCATTTTTATCAGCTTAGCTTGCATATACATTATACAATTTGTTTAAAAGATACATTTAACATATTGAAAAGAGTTAGTAAATCCAATTTTTAAACTTAATTCTGAAATCCGTGTTATGCATGAATAATTACTGCTTAACAAAATTTTAGGTGCTAGGATAAATGGAAACCATTCCTTCATTCTAAATAGCAGAAGAGACCTAACAGATAACACAAAGACATACCATATAAGAATACATCCACTGAACATCCACTTAATTTGCAAGAGTTCAAAGGACATTCAGTCCCAACAGAATGACATCAAAAAGGATTGTAAAAATATCTTGTCAAGCAGCATTGTTGTGCTGTCTAGCTTTTTAATCGTAGCATAATGTTAATGC
Organism: Mesitornis unicolor; assembly: GCF_000695765.1. Taxonomy (NCBI): domain Eukaryota; kingdom Metazoa; phylum Chordata; class Aves; order Mesitornithiformes; family Mesitornithidae; genus Mesitornis; species Mesitornis unicolor. The sequence goes on along the minus strand of NW_010186326.1, from coordinate 24,701 downwards.
TATTAGAGTTTCTATAAAGACACACAGAGGTCAAGGATGCAAGAGGAAAAAAAGAAAAGGGGAAAAGAAGAAAAGATTATACGTGCTAATTACATTTCCTGGAGCTTAGCATGATGGTGTGACCTATATTCATGCATTTTGGCCTGATGATATTATTTTAAAACTATTCTTTCAATATTAACCGGTTCTAGCATGAGGTATAAAATCTGCTATAGAAAATCAGCGACAATGTGGAACCTTTACACTGGTGAAAGCTGTTCCCCCTAGTTCTTCTAACTGGAAAATTTTCCATTTTCAGTTTGTCCAAATTCACATTTCAATTCTTTCATACACAAGAAGAAGCACCAAACAGCATATTTACAGAGGTACATGTTTACAATGGATCTTGTTCAGCATAATTCATTTCATACCCATATAAATTTGCAATTGCATGTGTGGAGAAGCACACAGTTTATTTCAATTCTTTATCTAACAATCATAGATATCAAATTGGTCACCTTATTTTCAAATAAATAGTAATGTCTATGTGCTATTTTAACTTAGTTTTACATAGCTACACTTAGATTTGTTTCAGGTAAGGACACCATTGAAAACACTGCTACTTAGTGCAAGAATTATTTGTCTTTTGTGCTACCAGTGGGGGCAGGGAAATTTTCAGTAATTCAGTTATTTTTTATATTGGTATTCATATTTGTACAAGCTTCTAATATACTGCAACTTTGCCATTAAATATTGCCTCTGGCCTATAGTTAAAACAGTCTATTTAAATTTCAATTGGAGAAAAAGACACCTTCTTTTTGTATTATGTGATCAAAATTTTGAAGCTCTGTAATTTTCTTCGTGCTTGTAGAAACAATGCACACAGGCTCACAGAGAAAGCCCTTTCTACAAGCTATAAATATTTGCGATTTGTAAAACCTCAATGAGGGTTTAGTTATAAAAAAACTAAAGGAAGAAAATTACTAATAATGATTGGTTTCAGCTAATCAGATGTTTTTATGCAAATATATGAACCTTAAATATGACCTGGAAACAAAAGACTGCTTAACAGTTACTGTTAAGCTATACATTAGAAGACCAATTAAAGAGAACTTCTTTCTAATGATCAAGCGGTACAAGTGTTGCTATGGAAACCTGGAAAGAGAAAGATTCAGAATGCAAAATAGCTTCAGAAAGAAAAAAAATATTTGTAAACAAGTATCGTAAAATGTGTATAATCAGTTAAGTAATAAAAGGCTGATTCAATTTATCTGGAAGAAAGGCTCTTTTCCATATGAAGGTGCCAGTTTAGTTCATACTTGGATGCCATGAAGCAAGGCAATGCCAAGATAATCTCTATGTTATCAATGACAGTTCTCTAAATTACAATAAAGGACAGAAAGACAGGATTACTTTAAAGGTCTAAAAGAATTGTACAGTCATGTAATTACAAATTGTTGGCAAAGAAAAAACACATTTGTGGCAAAGAAAAGGCAAGCACAGGTAGTTAAAAACAACATTAATTGTTTGCCCATACCATAAAATAACATGGTACTTATATCAGAATAATCTTAATGATCCTCAGATTGTCTTGTATAAAAGCTGTTTCCTGCTTCATAGTTTTCTTTAATCCTGTTTTTTGCACCTATAGCTCAAACAATTCCTGAACATCCCTAATATCCTTATAAAAATACTATTAAATAGCATTTTGGGTTAAAAATTTATTTTCTGTCACTGAGCATGTCTTTTCAGCACATATTGTAGAATATGTGAAATACACAGTCAAATTCTCCAGTGTACAGTGAACATATCTTGCCAATACATACACAGGGAAACGTTCAAAGCAGGGTTGGTAACTGGGATTTCCTGTAAAGATCTATGCACCTTATAACAAACAACTGATATAACGGACTAAGATGCGAACCCTCTCATCTTTGTTCTCCCATTTCCAAATTATCCATAACTACAGCAGTTCAGTTTATTTGGCAGTGAAAAAGCACCAGAAAGTAACTGAGAGGAATCTGATCCACATGAAGCACAAGGAGACCCTGTCCCCAGACGAAACCAGTCCCAGAAACTGGTATCAGCAGCTCAAATGTAACAATTCAGGTCTATATGCTATGGTGTAACCTCTTTTCTGGGATGTTTCAATATTACTCAGCTGGCAATATCTGTAATTGTATGTCAACTAACATTAATGGTACACACCAAGCATGTGAGCAGATTCCTGAAGTTACACATTCATTTAAGTGGTTTTTTAAGACCCTGCCTGTGTACTTCTGACGGTCTTGAAAGCAAATAAAGATCACCAAAATCATGATTTTCAGTGAACAATGAGCATTTATAAACAGGAGAAGGAAATTGGTAATTACAGATTTGTAGAAACCAAACCAGCAAGAGACTGCAGGCTCATCAAATCCTATTTTCTCTGTCAAGTTTTCCTATTCCTATCTTTACCAACTTTCGTCTTAGCCTGTTCTGACCAGCACATTCATGTGAATGTTTCTAAAGGGGGTGTATGAATGAGCACATTTGACAGTGAATTTGAAAGACTCTTTCAATGGGCAACTTGAAAAATGTGAATTAAACAAGTAGCATAAAAACAACACAGAAAAACTATAACAAAAAAATAATTAAAACATTACCATCAGTACTGCAGAGACGGACAAGAGGGTATCTGTTTGTTGTTATAAGGCGTCAGTTTTAATCAATATAGCTGGACTTTTTTTCCAGGACTCACTCTGTGTTATAATGTTCTACAGTTATGTATGATGGGACTATCAAAATGACCTAATTCTACATATGCCAAGCTCAATGATTAATTTCAGTGGAAAGTGACCAATGCTAATAAGTACTTTAAAAAATCCTCTTTTACATTTTTTCTTGTGTTTTACTTCATGTATGACATCAACTAATAATACTTTCCTGCTTTATAAATGTAACATGAGGCTTATTTAAGCCATTTTAAAAAAATACCTTCTAGACTAAAATGCATTTAAAGTACTTGCTTCATATGCACACTAGCTTACTTCTTGTTTCAAATTATTTATATACTCCTCTCATGTTTTCTGAAAGTGTGACTGTAGAGACATACATTTGAATAGAAGAAAACTACACTTCAGGGAAACAACACAAAAGGAAAAAAAAAAGGAATATTTAGCAAGTTGAAGCAACACACAGTTATCAGCAAGAAAAGAATATTATTTCTGAAAGAAAATCTTTCAGGCTTCCACTTCATGGGAAGGTCATTTTGGTTAGCTTCAGTAAAATAATCAAGAAATCCAATTAGCTCTATATAGGAGTTACGAGTCTCTTCTCATCAAAGAACACATAGCCTACAGCACAACCAAACAAAATACTATTAAATTACAGCTATTAAAAAGTAAAGAGTTGTATACTGCTAAAGAGAGCAAACTTAGAAGAATTCATCTGGTAAGTAACTAAAAAAGAAGATAAATTCAAACCACTTAGATCAAATCAAGTTCCTGATAACTTGTGGCTCGCTAAAAAGATGTTATTCAGTACAGTGTTTTATTGACTGATTTGTAAAATGTGCTAGTGAGCTCTAAGATTCATATACTTAAACCTGCAAAAATCAGTGAAATCTGATGTGAACCCAGTAATCTTCCACCATGGGAGCACAGACTCCAACACACTCCTAAGAGATTTCTTCAGACAGGAGAAGACAACAAATTTGTCTCATAGATTGACCTAGGGCCAGTTAACTTTTGGGATCAATGGAGGAATCAAGTTCCAGAGTCAAGGGCTGTGAGCAAATACCACCCAAAATTTATTTTATTTTTCAACAAGATCTGAAATTAATTTGAATGTACTCATTTGCTCAACAAACTTCATGAGTTATTTGTACATAAGAGTTTTATCTATATTCCATATTCAGATTAAATTACTGTAGTCCAGTATTCACATCCATATGTTACAATCAAAAGTCATGGCTGTCAGGATGTCACAAGCAAGTCTATAGTCACAAACCTTGCTACAAATCATTGTAGAGGACAAATTATCTTAAAAGCAAACTTGTTTTTTAACAGTAAAGCTTCCAGAATTTCATTGTCCTGTCTTCAGTTAATTACTTGATTACAATGCATATTGAGACCCTGGGGATAATTTCTGGTAAGCTTTGGTAAACGTTCAGGGAAGAAAACAAATATGACAAGATCATAGATTTGAACAAACAAATTAATTTTTCAGGTAATATTAGCTGCAAAACTGTATTATCTAGGGATGAATTTACTCCGTGTTCTGCTAACAGTACTTGATCTCTTGGTTTTAAAATGAGAATTTGTTCCTTCTTTTTCTTTTAAGTAATTTGACCACTACTATATGGAAATAAGCATTTCTGTTAATTACTTCACTGAGAAAAAAATTATAGAGAAAATTAAGATGAATGAGGCACTGTGCTTTGTGCAAATCAGACAGACAAGCTGTCAGCGCTGCCTAACCCATCCTTAGAACAATTCCCTTTCCTCAAGGAAGTTGTCAGGAAAATGGAGGTCCTTATCATTTTTGTGCTCGCAATTTGGGACTTTCCTTTCACACCTAGTTTATTTCTAGAATCTTTTGACACTTTTCTTGCAATTAAGTGACAAAATAATTTTTTTCCTTATTTCAGTCTTAATGCTAGCATCTATACCTTTCTGGTATAATACATATGAGGTAAGGCATGGCTAATGAGTGTGTTTCTTATTATTCTGTTTGGTCTCTTAAGCGCATTTGATTGTATGTAGCTGTGCGTCAGTGCCTCAAGTGGCTGGGCAAATTATCAGTGCTTGAAGAGCCCTGGGAGACTCATCAGTGCTGGAGTGCCCTTGAGAGTGTGCAGGAGCACACAGGGTGGCTGCTTGGCACCTCGGTGCCTGTGTGCTCCTCCAGGAGACCCACTCCTCCCACGTTTCCTGCACAGACATCTTTATGCTAGTGGATACTTGAAGCAAAGCAGTTTGTGAAGTATATTAGAACCTCAGTCTCACTGGTACAATTTAATACTGAAGAGCTATGTTATTAACTCAATATATTTTTCAACAAGAAAGATTTGGTTAATATATAATGAGAACTCAACAAGAAATGTCTGAGCTTTCTCAGATATTTACATCTGGAGTATGGGGGAAAAATATGAAAAACTGTGTGACTATGATTAGCACTTCTAATTTATTTTGCTCATTCTTTTTAAAGTCTTTCTTTTTCAAATTAACTTAAATTTCATCAAGCAGCAGCCCACATTTCTTCAGCTGCAGTCATCAGGGATATGGAAAAACTTGTGGACATTTTAAAAGAGAGGTCAATAACAGTATCACAAGAAAAGCAAATGTTCACGATGCACTGAAGAAGCGTATGAGTGCAGGAAAAGAAATTTAATGAACGATACAGCATCTGTTAGCATATGATAGTAAATTCTAGATAAAAGTTGCATTAGTTTCTAATAGTACATATAGACATACATGCATATGTGTCTGTAACGTGAGAGATCAAAGATGCACAAGATTATGGGTTTACTGATCACAGACACCAGTATTGAAAGCTAGCAAGTGTTAAAGTGAACTCAGTTTTAAAATGAAAGATTTTTTTCCCCATGTAATTAAATTGAGCAATATATACATTGCAGATTACATAAAGCTGAGCCTGGCACAGCCTTACCAAGAGCATTTACAAAAACATTTCAAATTAACAATGTAACCTTTGTTTTTACACTAATTCAAAACCAGTAGGGACTGAATACCAAGCTTGTTCAAGATAAAAGAGAAATAAGGACACCTGGGTAATTTATGTAAGGAGCTCAACCTTAGAGAGTGACAAAGAAACTATCCACAGTTTGGAAGTGGAAATACAGACAGAACTTGGAGGGGGGGGAATCCTACCAAACACCCAGAATTATATGTAATGTAAAACTCAGTTTTGCAGAGTTGTCTTTAGGAGACATTTGAAAAATATTAGTCTGAATTAAGAAAATAAGGGAAATAACGTTAAAATTAATAAGATTAACTCAAATAATATGTGTGCACACACCTAAGGTGGTAGTAGTTCAGTTAAGTTACTTCACCCCCAAAAGGAAGTAAACTAAATCACACTGAAGCCATGAAGGGTTCAGTTACCATATGTCAGCAGTCTCTACACATACATGGCAAATACAAGGTCATCTCAAGGCTTAGGTAAGAACCACAGGCTAAATTAACCACATAAAAAGTTACTGTGGACCATCAATAAATTATGTGTGTGTTGATAGCATATAATTCTTAACAAAAACATTCAGAGGAATTCAGTATTTTTTAACTAATCTAGTTGTGATATTTGTGAACTTTTTTGCAAGTGTTACCATAAAAAGCCACTAGCTAAGAGCAAGCAGTCTAGATTAATGTAACAAAAAAAAAATCCTATTCAGAATTTACAAATGGATGACAAATAGAATAATATCATTTGTTCTGTAGAGGACTGTGGCCCAAATTCAGATGGACTACCCAAGTTACTAATTTTTTTCAGTTTCAGCACACTTCCCTCTGTTCCCCCCAATAAACCAATGCTATGTCCTAGCACCTAAAGTTTATTAGAGTAAATGAAGGTAGCCCCCAGGTGGAACATCCATCTTCCATGGAGTTACCTGGAAAACCCTGTTTTTCCAAGCAATCTAGTCTCTTCTGCACAGCATGACTCCAAGCTGCTGCACAGAGGAGCAGGACAGCCTCTTGGGTAAACAACTGGGTCCTGTTTCTTACTGGGTGCACAGTGGATAGCACACTCTGTCTCTTCATCCTGAGAACAGATTCCTTTCCTGGGAAGGATGTGGAGGCTGCAGAGCCTCTCTCCTTATCCAGTGACTCAAACCTTGGACTGAAGACTCACCTCGCATTTCTCCTGCCTTCCTGCCTCTCTGACTTTCATTCCAAACTGTGCAGGGCCTCACATTCCACAGCAGTCCATAGATCATGAATATGCTCTTTTTAATAAGCTTTATGTATGCTATGAATATGCTTAATGTACATGACATGACATGACAAGACATGACGTGACATGACATGATACATTGGATATTTTTGTATTCAGCATAATTGCACTACAAACTGAAAGAGAAAATATGGAAGGTCTAGCAGCTAGGTACAGGTATTTATAATCTATCTTATTTGTTAGCAGTAATTTGGAACTGCAAAATGAGCATATCAGCTTGGTTTTAGATAGATCAAGACTGATACAGCTACCGGTAACTTTGAAATAATCAGAATTTAATTTGTTTTTCTTCCTTTACTAATGAAACAGCTCATCATTCTGAGCTACCACATGAAACTGTCTGCTGTCACAGGACGATACCAGTCTGTTATGTGGCCTAAGTGAGAAAGATTTAATTGGCAACAATAGGACCAAATGCAGCTGTAAGCACAGGCTTTTCTAAACTATAAGCAGTTGATTCAGCAACTTGAATATTTCTTTAACTTATGCCAGCTGCTAACCATCACCTGAAGCCATTATTGCAATCAGACATCTCAGGGACACATCAGCCATGCTTCAGCTCCCCAGCCAAGATCTTTTCCATTGGTGATAATAATTGTAGATGTTACAAGATTCGACATTACCTTCCTGTGCAATGAGGAGTGTCATGCCACACAAAAATTATCACACTGACTTTGCATACCAGTGTTCAAAGGCCTCAGATCAAAGATAATTAATATTCATAAGGCATATCAGAATATGGTTTTTAATTTGGCATTCTGTAAAATAAAAATATTTCTTAAAAAAACATGTATGCACTTCTGAAAAGACACAAATCTTCCTAGTCTGAGATACCAATAATGGTTTCTAAGGTAAAGGAAAAAAATATATTAGATGCGCAAATTGAGGTAATGCAAATCAACCATTTAGAACACTATGGAGAGAGAAGGATGCTGTAATGACATAGGCAGGAGGGAATACTCTCTAGAGGGACTA
>NW_010186326.1:0-16762 GCF_000695765.1 Mesitornis unicolor | reverse complement strand
GCTGAATGTGGAACTTGTGCTGACAACACTCCTCCAGCACCTCTGGAAAGTCTGTCTTGTAAAACAGACAACTCACAGTGTTATCTATATTATTTTTCATTTATAAGAATCATTGCTTCACTACTCACAAAAAACTCTCTCCAGAATCATAAATCAAACCAGTGAAACCTGATGACATTGGGGTAGGGTGAGTAACCAGGGCTGACTGGGAAGCACGCCAACTGACTGTCCACTGCACACCAGTAAGGATCCCACTGTACCCACCATGCACGTAACAGTTCTCTTCAAATCTTTATTAGGATTAAATTCTCAGTGGCTGCAGAGCGGTGTGTATGGGTAACTGTAGAAAATTTCAAGTATATAGTGTTTTAACTAAAGATCACTGAGGATCTGGCAGATGCTAAGTGTTGCCCCCAAGTGCCTAGACCTCCACAGCTGTCCAAAGCATGCAGGAATAAGCAGTGGTGGTCTGAAAGGTCCCCAGAGAGCTTTTGGCATCATTCTTCTCCTAGGGATGTAATTTTCATATAGATGATTTGTAAATTTGTACTTCAGTCTCAGAAACGTTGAGGTGGATACAGGAAGAAATCATTGCTTTCGCTTTCTAATCTCATAGCCATATAAGGAAAGGCCAAAATCCTGTCTCAATTAATTCAGTCTTAATGTTTTTTTGAACAGGTAAATAATAGCTAAGTGAACAGAATAGAAAATTGGGACACAGATAAGTACATATGATGTCAATGGCCAAGGTTCAGTCAAATATACTAAACAATATGGTTTCAAATTCAATATTGTGCCCCAGATTTTATCAAAAACAAGGGCTTATCTGCAGCCTCAGACTTGATTGAAGTACTTATTTAGTTCACCTTTTGATTAAAGTGGAAAATGACATGGAACCAGAATACATTTCAAGCAACTTGAGTGTGTATTTGTTTTTACTTAACTGTTGCACTGGAGACTATTTTATACTCAAAGCCACCCATTCATGCTAGTTCTGGTTATAACAATAATATTTTCTTTGCCAATCACTGCATTTTCTTAAAAATTTTCTGTGACAGAGACATGTTTGCAGCACCACCTGCAGCACTATAAAGCTAAAAATTTCTTGTCTAAATTAGGTAAATTTTTGTGTCTACTCAACCTTTTGCAACTATGCACCTACTCAACACATGCAAATAGCTCCAAAACAAGCTGACATGTTTCAAATCCATTACTGCAGTTTTGACAGTCCTCTCTACTTGTGAACAAACATACTGGGCCATTATATTTCAATATAACAGACCAGCTCTTCTCTTGTGAACGTCAAGATCAGGTCTCACCTTACTTTAGTATTTTAAAATTATTTTTAAGAAGTTATTTACAAGCCTGCATTGTATAGATTACTTACATTGCAGAGATTAAAGTGAAATGTATGTTAAATGAGACCAGAATTCTCACTTAATATGTTATTTATATTTTCTTATATTATTTTATACAATATGAATCAGAACAAACTTAAATATGGTTTTTAAATTATGAAGAGTTTTGATAAGTAAAAATTCTGATTTTATTAAAACTTTTAAAAAGTTTTTCAAATATGCTTTGGCTCACTTGCATGATTTTCTTTAAGAATGTATTTTGTGCAGTATTGAATATCTTAAAAATACAGAATAATTTTTGAATTTTCAATATATCTCAATTCAAATGCATCTATCTGAAGAGTCAGAAAAATATATATTTTGACTGTGTAGTGTATAAACCAAGCTAGAAACCTGAATTATACATAACACTGAGAAACTAAGCTATAGCATTGATCCACATTTTTACCATATTAAAAAAATCACAATTTACATTGAAAGTAATGAGGGCACCAAAAACTGCCTGAATAAGGTCAAATTATTGAAAAAAGTTAGAAAAAATATTAAACATTTACTTTACTAGTTCCTGCTCAAGTTAATTCAAGAGCTAATAAAAATGACTTTATTTGCTCATATATTTGTTACATTCTATGTGTATCTGCTCTATTCTGTAGATTTATGAGCAGTTTTGGAAAAATTTTTATACTCTCAATCTTTTCTCCAGCAAATTTTCATATAAGCATAATCTCACTATCAAGAAAATGTGTATTGTTCCTGAGGTCTGTATCAGGAACTGTGACTCATTTAGGAAAGAGATTGCCACATCAATAATCTCCAGCGCATTTCCAGCAGCTGTAGATGGAACACTGAGTGATCCTGTTGACATGCAGCTGTATTTACTGGCTATGAAATGTTTGGGTGCTGTGGAGTGTCCAGTGCACAGCTTGTTTCCTGATATGTGCACTTGTGGCATAGCTTGGGACATCACAAAATAGAAGAAAAATTTAGAAAACTGGACTGAAAGCTAGCAAATTAGGTGTGCCAAGTACTTCCACATACTGAAACTTGATCACTTACCTAGTTAAACTGTTAAAATCATCCTCACTTGGGGATTGCCTACATCAATGTTTTAGTGAGGATGGGAAGCAAACTTTTGAAGTGACTTTTCTGGTCTTTCTCATTGACTGTGCCCTAGTGTGCATCTTGGAGCTGTTTCCAGGCATCCAAACTGGACTTTTTTCTGGCAAACATCGACTCCCAGAAGTGAACCTCATACTCTCTAATCCCTGACTGCCATTCCACTTCATGGGACCAGAGCAGAATGAGTCTGTAACAATGCTCAGGTGTGCAGGGAATGAGGACATAGGACATAGCACAACCTCTAGCACCCCACGGATCTATTAAGGCACTGCACCACCCCCTAAGAGGCAGTGCCTTCTGGGCCCAGAAAAACTATCATTCTCTTAAAGGATTTCCAGCTGTGGGTCAGGAGTTTTAGGCTATGCACTGTTCCTGTTAGGCTATTTATGTGTGGTCAGTGTGTTTTGAAGCAGTCTGACTTATACTACTCCTCTGTGCCAAATACCCTCAAGGACAGAACATTATCAAGCATTTTTAGGGTACTGAAACTGAAGTGGCTTCAGGGTAATGTGTGGGATGAGGTTCTCTTTGAGTCAAATGCTAGTACAGGCCAATCCTTGCATGGTGTCACTGTTAAAGCTCTTCATGTCTTGAAAACAGGGCAGTGTAAAGTCCTTCAAAGAAATATTTTTTTAAAAAATGGAAAGAAAAATAAATCAAACAAGTTACTACAATAATCTGTCAACTTTTTAGTAATGTCAAGAATACTGAATTTTATCATTTTCAAGATGACATCCTAGAATTTGATGCTGTGCCACCAAAAAAATAAACCAATCACCAAAAAAGCAACAGCAAAACCAGAAAAAAGATAAAATGGAGGATCAGAAGCAGCCACCATGACTGCTGTCAGCCCAGAGGATTGCATTTCCTAGGAATGGACAGAGGCAAGGCAGAGAGAAGCACATGTGTGACGCAAGCTGTCACAGCCTTTTTACAGCACACAGTTGTCTTCTGCTCATGTCTTTGAAGAAAGCATGAAAACCTCCATTGCTGAGAACTACATCCAGCTCAGAACTCATACCCACTGCAACTTTCCATATTGACTGGTAGACAGATAGAATGTAAACTAATATATGAAGCAATCTGGAAATTTATGTTTAAAACTTTTAAATAAATAATAATGTTTCTTAGCATTATGTTTTAGCTCTGCTTTGATATATCATCATCACTTCAATAAATTAGACTTTTTAATTTCAAGTGATAATCCTTCTTTATAATTCTCCCTAATTCTATGTTTGGTTTCCTTCATTTGCCCTCTCCAGAGGGCATCCCTGAATTCTTAATTTTGTAGGTATTATCTCATGACAGAAATTTTACAACTCCAGGATAACAATTATGGATGATAAAAACTATTGGTTTGGCCAAAAAGTAATTGTGGGGGTTTTTTTAATAGACAGACAGACATATCTTGAAATGTAACTGATTTCATTTGAAACCACAAATTCATTACATAAATTGACAGCTGACAGTTTAAACTTGTTTTAGAAAAAGAAAATGCATGATTTTATTAACAATTATTTAGTTGGCATCAATTTCAAAATTGAAAATCAAAAGGAACATTTTTGTCATGTTTTGCTGTATTGCTTCCGAAAAGTAAAAAATGCTGTGCAAGCCCACAAAAAGTTATGTGATGTGTATGGTGAAGATGCCTTAAAACTACATCAGTGTCAGAATTGGTCTGCTAAATTTTGGTTTGGAGATTCTGATGTTAAAGATGCACCACGATCAGGAAGATAAATTGAAGTTGATAATGACAAAATAAAAGCATGGATCTAATCCAATCAGCATTTAATTACACAAGAGATAGCTGATAACAGTAACATATCAAAATCGAGCATTGAAAACTATTTAAAACTTGGATACATTAGGAAGCTCAATATTTGGGTACCACATGAACTCAAAGAAATTAATCTCACTAAGCACATTGATATCTGTGATTCTCTTTTGACACATGAAGAAAACAATCAGTTTCTGAAATGTATGCTAACAGGTGATGGATTGTCTGCAACAATGACAAATGACAAAGATCATGGAGCAAGTCAGATGAACCAGCACTTCAAAAGCAGATATTCACCAAAGGAAGGTCATGCTGTCAGTTTGGAGGAATTTCAAGTGTATTGTGTATTTTGTATTGCTTCCAAGGAACCAGATTCAGATCATTAATTCAGATGTGTATTGTCATCAATTGGATAAATTAAATTATACCATCAAACAAAAGAGTCCAGAATTGGTGAATTGCAAAAGTGTTGTGTTTCACCATGATAATGCTAGACCACAGACAGCTTTGGCCACTTGTCAAAAACTGTTGCAGCTTGGATGGAATGTGTTACCATATCCACCATATTTGCCAGATCTGGCATAATCAGACTACCACTTGTTTTGTTCTTTACAAAATGTCTTGAATGGTAAAACCTTCACTTCTGTGGAGGGTTTCAAATTGTTCTTGGAACTGTTTTTTGTCAAAGATAAGAACTTTTCTGACCACGGAATCATGAAGTTGCCTGAAAGATGGCAAAAGGTAAATGTACAAAATTGATAATACATTGTTTAATAAAGTTTTTGTTTCCCATTAAAAATACACCTTTCATTTACTCAGAAAAAAACACAATGACTTTTTGGCCAACAGCATAGGCTGAATATTCAAAAACTTGACTATTTTGTTGTGCAACAACATCTGACCCTTAAATATCAGGGTACTGCAAAATAACAAAGGAAAATGGAACAATAGGGTATAAAATATATCTCTCAGTAGTATTCTCACAGAAAGTAACAGAAAAAAGTTTCCTTTTAAGTTAAACAGTTTGAAAGATTCAGCTGTAGAATTCTACAGAGGGAAAATCTTCCAAAATAGCAGTGTTAATTGAGGCAAAGCCTGGTATTGTGACACAGCAAATGGAAGGGATGGAGGAGAAAGAGGTCAGAAGCCAAACATAAATTATAAGAGGGGCCATAAACATGAACCAGATTTCACAAATAGAAAGGGGAAAATGTTTGAAGAGCCTTTAATGTTAACAATAAAAGTTTGAAGTTGATTCTCAGCTTTAGAGGTAGCCAATACAGTTGCTTGAGCAAAGGGTAATATGAGAGTAGCAGAAAGAGCAATAAATTAAACAAGAGGTAGAATTTTGAACAGCTTGCAAGCAGACTGCTGACAGAATAGGAATACTACAAGAAGTTCATTACTGTTAGAAATAACTGTGGTCTGATATAGAACCTTGTCTGAAAAACTCTAAACAGGTATAATAATAGACTATAAATAAGATAGTTATTATTCATCCCACTGTTACGCAGAGCACACCTGTGTCTTTTTCATCACTGAGATTGAGATATTTTGACAATTATTTTTAACTAAAAGCTCTCACTGCACATTGTCAGTGATTAGCCAATAAGAGCAGCCTCATTTTTCATCAATGGATGGAATAGAAGAATTTGGGAATGAAGGTACAGGGAAAATGTAGTGTGTTGTGTATATTTGGTTCAACTGCCCACATTTCAAGAACTTTTAGGCATCACTTATTACATATGCCTTTCTAAACTGTTTTTCTTCATGCTGTAGAGAGAAAGAATGAATAAAAAGGGTGAAAGAAGCCTGAAGGGATTATGTAGACCATCTTCTTTTCCCTAAAATAGGATCATCTTACATTAGTGTACTCAGATGAGGAGGACCCCACAGCTTCTTCTACCTATCCCAATGCTTCATTATTCTTACTGTTTAAAAGCTTCTCTTCACAACCAACATACTTTCTTGCTGAAATGTAAACCTATTACTCTTTGTGCTATACATTACAGAGATGGCAAACAGATTAGTCCCTTCGTTTTCACAATTGCGTTTGCATACTTGAAGACTGTTATCATGCTTCCTTTCCGTCTTTCATTCTCTAGATTAAATAACTCTAATTCTTAAACATGCAAGAATGTACTGTTTACTTCAGTGGAACAATCAGATAGGGACTCTCCCATGCTTTTAATTAAGCTTTATTCATTGGTTGAAACAAAGCCCAGTTGAGCACCCTGCAAACAGGAAGAAAGAAAGTCAGCCTGGCAAAGCTTGTGGACAACTTACATCTTCAGTTTGATGTCAACTAAGAATTTATGAGAACAGGCCAAAGGAGGTGACCTCTCAAAAATATTTAAACAATACAGTTAGGCCCATCTCCAAATGGCGGCATAAGTGAATAGTAGCAGAAAGACCAAAGTTCCAGATGCACTGGAAGATGAGAAGTTTGGGATGCCACTCATCAAGATGTGAGCACTTGGGAATGGGAAGGGACTATTGATAACAGCCTCTGACTACCTTGATCACACAGATCACAGAATCACAGAATGGCAGAGGTTGGAAGGGATGTCTGGAGATCATCTAGTCCAACCCCCTTGCTAAAGTACTTTCACCTAGAGCAGGTTGCACAGGATAATGTCCAGGCGGGTTTTGAACGTGTCCAGAGAAGGAGACTCCACAACCTCTCTGGGCAGCCTGATCTAGTGCTCTGTAACCCTCAAAGTAAAGACAGTTTTCTTCACGTTCAGCTTGAACTTCCTGCGTTCCAGTTTGTGACCATTGCCCCTTGTCCTTTCACAGAGCACCACTGAAAAGAGTCTAGTCCCAACCTCTTGATACCGCTCTTTTAGGTATTTGTAAACACTGATAAGATTCCCTCTCAGTCTTCTTTTCTCCAGGCTAAACAGACCCAGCTCTCTCAGCCTTTCCTCATGAGAGATTCTCATGGCTCCTAATCATCTTCCTAGCTCTCTGATGGACTCTCTCTAGTAGTTTCTTGTCTTTCTTGAGCTGAAGACCCCAGAACTGGACACAGTGCTCCAGATGTGGCCTCACTAGGGCATAGTAGAGAGGGAGGATAACCTCCCTTGACCTGCTGACCACACATTTCTTAATGCACCCCAGATACCATTGGCCTTCTTGCCCACAAGGGCATAGTGCTGGGTCATGGTTAACTTGTTGTCCACTAGGACTCCTAGGTCCTTCTCCACACAGCTGCTCTCCAGCAGGACCCCCTTAACCTCTGCTGGTGCTTACGGTTATTCTTCTCCCTAGGTACAGGACCCTACGCTTGCCTTTGTTGAACTTCAACAGGTTCCTCGCTGCCCAGCTTTCCAGCCTGTCCAGGTCTTGCTGAATGGCACCACAGTCTTCAAGTGTATCAGTCACTCCTTCCAGTTCTGTACCATCAGCAAACTTGAAGAGGGTACACTTTGTCCCTTCATCCAGGTCATTGATGAATATATTGAACAAGACTGGACCCAGTACAGACACCTGAGGAACACTGCTAGCTACAGGCCTTCAACTGGAGTCTGCACCACTGATCACAGCCCTCCGAGATCTGCTGATCAGCCAGGTCTCAATCCACATCACTGCCTACTCATCTGACCTGCACTTCATAAGCTTACCTATGCAGATGTTATAGGACACAGTGTCAAAAGCCTTGCTGAAGTCAAGGTAGACAAAATCCACTACTCTGCTCTCATCTACCCACCCAGTCATGCCATCATAGAAAGCTATCAGACCGGTCAAGGATGATTTCCACTTAGTGAATCCATGCTGACCACTTCTGATAACATTTTTTTCCTCCACGTGCTTCAAGATGACATGCAGAATGAGCTGTTCCATCACCTTTCCAGGGATGGAGGTGAGGCTAACTGGCCTATATTTTCCTGGGTCCTCCTTCTTGTGCTTTTTCAAGACTGGGGTGATGTTGGCTTTCCTCTAGTCCTCAGGCATCTCTCCTGTTCTCCAGGAATTTCAAAGATGATGGAGAGTGGCTTAGCACTAACATCTGCCAGCTCCCTCAACATCCATGTATGCATCCCATGGCGGCCCATGGTTTTCACAGAATCATAGAATGCATGAAGGTCATCTAGTTCACATCCCCCTGCAGTAAGAAGGGACATCTTTAACTAGATCAGGTTGCTTAATGCCCCATCAACCCGACCTTGAATGTCTCCAAGGATGGGACTTTCACCACCTCACTAGGCAACCTGTTTTAATGTTTTACCACCCTTACAGTAAAGAACTTCTTCCTAAGGTCTAGTCTAGATCTAGCCTGCTCTAGTTTAAAACCATTGCCCCTTGTCCTATCGCTATGCGCTCTTGTAAACAGTCCCTCTCCAGCTTTCTTATAGGCCCACTTTAGGTACTGGAAAGCCACTATAAGGTCTCCCCTCAGCCTTTTCTTCTCCAGGCTGAACAATCCCAACTCTTTCAGCCTATCTTTGCAGGAGAGATGCCCCAGCCTTTTGATCATCTTTATTGCCCTTCTCTGGACCTGATCCAGCTGTTCCATGTCCTTCCTGTACTGAGGGCTCCAAAGCTGGACACAGTACTCCAGGTGAGGTCTCACCAGAACAGAGCAGAGGGGCAGAATCACCTCTCTCAATCTGCTGGCCACACCTGTTTTGGTGCAGCCCAGGATGCAATTGCCTTCTGGGATGTGAGCACTCATTGTTGGCTCACGCCCAGCTTTTTGTTCACCAGCACCACTCAGTCCTTTTCCTCAGGGTTGTTATCTATCACATCATCCCCCAGCCCATATTAATAATGAGGACTACCCTTGTCCAGGTGCAGGACCTTGCACTTGGCCTTGTTGAACATCATGAGCTTCACATAGGATGACTTCTCCAGCTTCTCCAGGTCTCTCTGAATGACATCGCATCCCTCTGGCATGTCAACTGCACCAGTCAGCTTGGTGGCATCTGCAAACTTGCTGAGGGTGCCCTTGATCCCACTATCTATATAATTGATGAAGATATTGAACAGCACTGGTCCCAGTAAGGACCCCTGAGGAACACCACTTGTTACCAATCTCCATCTGGATATTGAGCTACTGACCACTACCCTCTGGATGTGACCATTCAAGCAAATCCTGTCTCTGTTTAAGGGTCAGAGAGAGAGCGAGCAGGATTTTCTCTCTATTGCCCCTACCCCTCCCAGGGGGAGGATTAAGAAAAGGGAATAGAGAGAGAATTAAAAAAAAATAATGCTTCGCACAAGGTTGGAAGTTAAGACTGTAACAAGTTTAATGAAAACAGCAGGGGAAAGGAAAAGGGAATTAATAAGGGACAAAGGATAATTATATACAAAACCCGATCCCAGTAGTCCCCAGTGCAAATGTCCAAACAGTGCCTCGTGGCCGCTGTGACTGCTATGACTCGTCACCAGGGACCACAGTGGTGCCAGGAGCGGATGGTGGTGGATCCTGCCAAGCACGTGGAGCTAGCCCCAGTCGTCCCAAGATGCGACAGGAAGCAGCCTAGGAAACCAGGAAAAGCCCGCGAAAACCTCGGTTTTTTTATAGACTGTGGCCGGAAAGGGGAGGGAACAGTACTGATCTCTGACCCTCCAGGGTCCCACAGATACCACCTGTCCTTCCCTTTCAGGCTGGTAACCCTTAAACCATAACAATTCCTTATCCACTGAATGGTCCATCCATCAAATCTGTATCTTTCCAACTTAGAGAGAAGGGTGTTTTGGAGGACCGTATCAAAGGCCTTGCAGTCCAGATAGATGACATCAATTGCTCTTCCCTTGTCCACTGATGTAGTCACTCCATTGTAGAAAGGTTGGCCAGGCAGGACTTGCCCTTAGTGAAGCCATGCTGTCAATTTCAAATCACCTCCCTGTCTTCTCTGTGCCTTATCAGAGCTTCTGAGAGGATCTGTTCCATGATCTTTCCATGTACAGAGGTGAAGCTGACAGGTCAGTAGTTCTCAGGATCCTCCTTTCTACCCTTTTTAAAAATGGGTGTGATGTTTCCCTTCTTCCAGTCACTAGGGTCTTCACCTGACTGCCATGACTTTTCAAATATCACAGAGAGTGGCTTGGCAACTACATCAGTCATTTCCCTCAAGACTCTGGGATGCATCACACCAGGTCCCACAGACTTATGTAAGTTCATGTTCCTCGAGTGATCACAAACCTTATCTTCACTTACAGTGGGAGGCACTTTGTCCTCCTTGTCTCCATCTTGTGGTCCCTCAACTCCAGAGGTATAAGGAGAGAGGCTGCCAGTGAAGACTGAGGCAAAAAGTTAAGAACCTCAGCTTTCCCCTCATCTATTGTTACTAGCTTGCCATACTTGCTCATCGGGGAGGGGATGCTTTCTTTAACCTTCCTTTTCTGTTTGACACAGCCATAGAAGTCCTTCTTGTTATTCTTTGCATCCCTTGCTCCATCTCCAACTGTGCCTTGGCCCTCCTGACAATATCCCTACACAACCAGGCAGTGTCCCTATACTCTTCCTAAGATACCTGTCCCTGCTCCAACAGCTCCTTGTCTTTCTTATGTTGGGGGCTCCAGAACTGGATACAGTACTCTGGGTGGGATCTCACGAGAGCAGAGTAGAGGGGCAGAATCACCTCCCTTGGCCTGCTGGCCAAACTTCTTTTGATGCAGCCCAGGATGGAGTTGGCCTTCTGGGCTGCAAGCGCACATTGCCTGCTCATGTTTAGGTTTTCATAGACCAACACCCCCAAGTCCTTCTCCCTCAAATCCATATTTCTTCAGTTTCATGACCAGTATGTCATGCGGTACAGGTACATGCACAAGTCCAGGTAGATTACGTCAGTTCCTCTTCCCTTATTCACTGAAGCTGTAACTCCATCCCTTATCCAAACTGATGAAGCACTATTTGCCCTTGGTGAAGCCATGTTGGTTACCACCGATCACTGCATCCTTGTTCCCCCTGTGCCTTTGGAGAGCTTTCAGGAGGATCTGCTCCATGATCTTGCCAGGCACAGAGGTGGGACTGACTGGTCAATAGTTTCCTGGGCCTTCCTTTTTCCCCTTTTTGAAAACGGGGGCTATGCTTCCCCTTTTCCAATCATCAGGAACTTCACCAGACTGCATGACCTTTCAAATATAATGGAGAGCAGTTTGGCAACTTCATCTGCCAGTTCTCTCAGGACCCATGGATGGATGTCATCAGGTCACACGGACTTGTGCTCCTTCAGGTTCTTTAGGTGGTCTCAAAACTGATCTTCACTTACAGTGGGTGGATCTTCCTTCTCCCAGGCCCTACCTTTGCCTTCTGTGACTTGGGCAGCCTGGCTAAAGCCCTTGCCAGTGAAGACTGAGGCAAAGAAGTCATTCAGCACCTCAGCCTTCTCCATGTCCCCTCTGACCAGTTCTCCGTCTTCCTTCTGGTGAGTGCTCACTTCGTCTCTAGCCTTTTATCACTGATGTACCTACAGACAGTCTTCTTGTTTCCCTTTATGTCACTGGCTAGATTTAATTCCACCTGCGCCCTAGCTTTCCTAACCTGATCCCTGGCTGTTTGGGCAAATTCTTTATAATCCTTCCGGCTAGCCCGTCCTCACTTTCACTCCCTATAGAGTTTCCTTTTGCACTTAAGTTCATCCTTGTTCATCCACACGGGCCTTCTGGCATTCTTGCTTGCTTTCCTCCTTCTTGGGATGCACTGCTCCTGGACTCTGAGGGGATGGTCCTTGTATATCAACCGGCTTTCTTGGGCCCCTCTTCCCTCAAGGTCTTTATCCCATGACACCTTGCTTAGCATATCCCTGAAGAGACTAAGGTCTGCTCTCCTGAAGTCTGGAGTGGTGAGCTTGCTGCATGACCTTTTCCATGACCTAAGGGTCTTGAACTCCACCATTTCATGGTCACTGCAGCCAAGGCTGCCCTTGAGCTTCACATTGGTCACGAGCCCCTCCTTGGTGGTGAGGATGAAGTCCAGCATGGCACCCTTTCTTGTGTGTTCCTCTACCACTTGAAGGAGGAAGTTGTCATCTATGCATTCAAGGAACCTCTTTGATCTTTGGTACCCTGTTGTGCTCTCTTTCCAACAGATGTCAGAGTGATTGAAATCCCCCATGAGGACCAGTGCTTGTGAACTTGAAGCTACTGCTATCTGTTTATGGAGGGCCTCATCCACTCAGTCTTCTTTCTCTCTCTTTACTGTCTCCAGTTTTACTTAAACACTTAGGCTCTGATCATATTTTAGACCAGGAGAAGTGAAATCTTGATGCATAACCTGAATATGTCAAAAACAGCTGTATCACTTCCATTAACTCATTTTCTGTTTTCAGTGCCTGAGGTTCTGCATCCCTTGCTCTTGGTTTAGCTCAAGATACCAAGAAACCAGGTTTATTCCTGACCTCTGCAAAAAAAAATCCTGTCACCAAATTGGTCAGTTCTGTCTCATAACAATAATTCTTACATCAAGGTTAAAACCTGCCACCTCAAAAAAAAACAACAAACAAAACCCAAAACAATCCTACCCAATTTTAACTGAATAGCGTTAATGATAGTAAAAATGTTAACCTGTCCTAGTTGAATTGTGTGCATTGATGTTTTTAGTGCAGCAAAAACCCACATATTGGAAAGTTTTCGTATTTCCTTCGACTACACAGAAATATGCCATAAAACTGAGTGAAAGCATGATTTCAAAAGCATAAAGTTTAAGTTCAGTGTATTCCAGAACATTTGTGACCCTAATCGTAGCAGACTTCCTACAATAGGTTTTCCACTTTATCTCTGGTATGCAGTGAACATACTTGTCAAACAGATGATGATCCTACGTCCTAATAGAAACATCTTTCTTAAGCACATAGTAGCTTTTATTTTTTACAACAAACAGTAGTCCTAAACAATAGCACTTATGTGAAATACAGTGTTTGCAAGGGCCTTGGGAGCTGCGTCTTGGGAACAGAGACTCAGCTACAGCAGCATCTCCTGTCAATACCACTTGTATTGTTAGAGCTATAATAATAATAATAATCTCTTCTCCACCTTGCATAATACTTATGCAGAGCATAAATCTACGAAGCTTTCTGTGCAATAGTTCAAGTTTAGAGCAATTTATACCATTTGACATGAAAACACCTGAAAAGTGTGATCTATCACGGTAATGCTGACACAACCTTAACTCTAGTGGCACTAGCAGGTGTCATTTGATTATGGTATCTTCTGCTTATAACACTGCCATGGTAATTAAAGCATGTCAGAACTACAAAACAAGTGCAGTATAGACATATTTTATCACCGAAACATTAAGACAATTTTTAAAATATGATCTGCTATGTTATTAAAAATGGAAAATTGTGATCCAAGTCATGATGATTTAGTGCTGAATTACAGAAATAGTTGAAATATCTAAATATGATGGCAGTTGGTACTGTTCTTAAGCATTATGCATGTACACAAGTGCTATGACAAATACATTTAAATATCTTTAATGCTGGAAAACCTGGAAAGGCAATTAGTGGCAATAAAATTTGTATTGAATTTGGATAAATTTTAGACAATTAGCCTGCTACTAAATGTAATTTCTGGCCAAGAAATCCATAGGGACACATGACTTATCCACATTTATTACTCATTAGAGCAGAGTAATTCCTGTCATGGCTGAACATCAAGGGATTTATCATCATAAATTCAAATCAACTAATGGACTGAGTAGTCTTTTCTCCCAAGAACAAATCCCTAGGTAAAAGATATGAAATATAAATTGACCACAGCAAAAGGAGTGCATAGTAATAATATGCATAGTAGATGTATACAGTTATGTGCATTATGTAGATACATGCATTTATTGTATATTGGTAACATATTGAGAAAGTAGATTTACTCATGGGCACTTCTCATACATTTCAGATAGCACAGATAAAGTCTGTACGTGACCTCTTATTAATGAGTTCTCCGAATATGTCATGACACATGCTCCATGAACAATATTTTGTTACTCTTCCCCTTTTATTACTCTGAGCAACTTGAAAGTATACAAGACCACGGGACCTGATAAGATGTGTTTGTAGATCCTGTGGGAACTGGTGGATGAAGTTGCTAAGCCATTATCCATCGTATCTGAGGCATCATGGCAGTCTGGCGAAGTTCCCAGTGACTGGAAAACAGAAACACAAACCCCATTTCTGAAAAGGGAAAAACAGAAGATCTGAGGAGCTAAAGGGTGGTCAGTCTTACCTAGCAAGATCATGGAGCAGATCCTCCTGTAAACTATGTTAATGCACATGGAAAGTAAGCAGGTGATTGGTGACAGCCAACATAGCTCACTAAGGGCAAATTGTGTCTGACAAATTTGGTTACAGCATTAGTGAATAAGAGCAGAGCAACTAACATCATCTGCGTGGACTTGTGCAAAGTGTTTGTTACTGTTCTGCATTAAATTGTTGTCTCTGAATTGGAGAGACATGGATTTGACAGATGGATCACTCAGTGGATAAGGAATTGGCTGGATGGTTGCACTCAGAGTTGTGGTCAAAGGTTTGATGTCCATGTGGACGCCCAGTGATGAGAGGTATTCCTCAGGAGTTGATAATGGACTGGTGCTGTTTAGCATTTTTGTTGGTGACATGGACATTGGTATTAAGTGCACCCTCAGCAAGTTTGCAGATGACACCAAGGTGTGTGGTGTGGTTGACACACTGGAGGGAAGGGATGTCATCCAGAGGGACCTTGACAGGCTTGAGGAGTGTGCCTGTGAGAACCTCATGAAGTTCAACAAAGCCAAGTGCAAGGTTGTTATTATGCACATGGGTCAGGGTAATTCCAAGCACAAATACAGGCTGTGTGGAGAATGGATTGAGAGCAGTCCTGAGGAGAAGGTCTTGGGGGTGTTTGTTGATGAGAAGCTCCATATGAGCCAACAATGAGAGCTTGTAGCCCAAAAGGCCAATCGCATCCTGGACTGCATCAAAAGAAGCATGACCAGCAGGTCGAGGAAGGTGGTTCTCCCTCTCTACTCTGCTCTCATGAGACCCTACTTGGAGTACTGTGTTCAGCTCTGAGGCCTCTGAAGTGTGGAGGACATAGACCTGCTGAAGCAAGTCCAGAGGAGGGCCATGAAGCTGGATAAGAGGGCTGGAGCACCTCTCCTGTAGGACAAGATGAAAGAGTTTGGGTTGTTCAGCCTGGAGAAGGCAAGGCTCTTGGAAGATCTTATACCAGCCTTCCAGTACCTCAAGGGGACCTACAAGAAAGCTGGAGAGAGACTGTTTTCAAAAGCATGTAGTGATATGATGAGTGGTAATGGTTCCAGACTGAAAGAAGGTAAATTTAGAATAGATATAAAGAAGAAAATCCTCACTTTGAGGATGGTGAGGCACTGGAACAGATTACCCAGAGAAGTTGTGGATGCCCCTTCCCTGGAAGTGTTCAAATCCAGGTTGGATGGGGCTTTGAAAAGCCTGGTCTAGTGGAAGAAGGCAGAACTAGATGATCCTTAAGGTCCCTTCCAACCCAAACTGTTCTATGATTTTATGATTCCTCAACCAAAGTACAGTTCCTCTCTTCAGCAACAGTACAATGAATCAGGTCTATGTTTTTCTATCTTACAGGTCTTGCTCCTCCAATATATCAAACTTAGATTCTTTCAAATAATGTAAGCAAGGAAACTGCTGTGGTTTAGGGGTTAACAGCCTGAAAGAGAAGAACAGGTGGTATATGTAGGACTCTTTGGGGTCAGAGATCAATACTGTTCCCTCCCCTTTTCAGCTAGAGTCTAAAAAAACCAAGGAGGCCCGAGGTTTTGTGGACTTTCCTGGCTTCTGGGATGGAATCCTGACACATCTTGGGACAGCTGGGCCTAGCTCCACGTGCTCGGCAGGATCCACCACCATCCGCTCCTGGCACCACTGCGGTCCCTGGTCATGAGTGACGGTGGCCACGAGGCACTGCTCGGACATTTCCACTCAGGACTACTGGCATTGGGTTTTGTATATAGTTAAATATCCTTTGTCCCTTATTAATTCCCTTTTCCTTTCCCCTGTTGTTTTCGTTAAACTTGTTTTACAGTTTTAACTTCCAATCTTGTGCAAAGCACCTTTTCCCTATTCCCTTTTTTTTTTAATCCTCCCCTGGGAGGGTAGGGTACAATAGAGAGAAAATCCTGCTCCCCAGGCTTGCCCTGAGCATTAAACAGAGGCAGGATAAATTGGCGCCCAATGTGGGGCATGGCTCAATTTCAAGATAAGAATATTTAATTGGGAGAGGTAACAGGCAAAATATGGACTGGACAATGTTAAAATGTTCCATGATCATAAGGAAATTTTTTTCGTCATGGTGAAGGGACGAGGGGTGTTTTTGTTTATAAACTGCCCTGATAATGTTGTTGTAAATGTTATGTGGGGAAGTTTGATTTTGTTTAGGTGAATTTTGATAATAATTCTTAAATATGTATTTCGCAGTGGCGAGAGGTGGAATGTATTGGGTTTTCTGGGGGGTTTTTGGTTGTGTCTTTGGTAATAGGAGAAGGGCTATGGAGATGGCCCTACTTGAAAAGCTCCCCCTTTTCCTTTGT
>NW_010186325.1:0-5159 GCF_000695765.1 Mesitornis unicolor | reverse complement strand
CATCATCGCCTACACCGTTGGATCCGTCCTGCTCTTCTCCTACTACGCTTCTGCCTCTTGCCTCTTTTTTTTTCCCTCCCTTGCTCGCTCTCTGCTTGCTAACATTCCTTTTTTCCTTCTTCCTGTTTCGTTCTTCTTTCTTTTTACCTTTACTTTTTTTTCCTCTGTGTTCGCTCTCTTTCATACTCTCTTTCATTTCCCTTCTGTTTCCTCTACTTTTCCTTCTCTTTGTGCTCTCTTCGCTTTCTTCCTTCTTCTTTCCTTTTTATCTTTTTGCCTTCTCTTTTCTCCTTCTTTTTCTTCTTTCTTCTGCTTCATCTCCCTCTCCTCTTCCTCCTCCTTCTCGTTCTTGCCCTGCCGTGCCCTAGTCCTTATTTGCCTTTCCCTTCTCTTTCCATCTTTCTTTACTGGAGGCTCGCAGTCCCCTCAGGCGCAGCGGTCGGAACCATCAAAGACGTCGCCAGGACTCCCAATTACGGGACATCAGCGCTAATTACGGGACATCACCTTCGGAGCCCGGTATTCTAACCAAGGCAGAGGCTGTTACGGACCAAATTCCTTCAGCGACATCGGCGAGTGTTGGTCATCTCCTCTATCGTCTCTTCCTTCTTTCCTTTCTCTTCTTTCTTTCTTGTTTGCTTGCTTTTTACTTACAGAGTCCTTCCTTTCTATTTCCTTTCATTCTTAATTTCCTTCCGCTATTCACTTTTTCTCTCCCTTTTTCTTTTTTTCCTTCTCTCTCTTCTTGTTCTCTTTCCTTATGTCTACCCTGTTCTATCTTTGCCTCCACTACTCTTTCTTTACCAAAATGTTTTCCAAATGCCTACACCATGCTCACAATGATGCACAGACATGCCCTTTGGCAAGATCTCTCCTTCCTCTTCCTCATAACTCCTATTCAAGCCTTGCAGAGTGTCCCTGAGTATCGAGGAGTTCCTCAGCTCCATTCAGCATCTCGAGATAACACTGGTGTGTCTGTAGGTAATCTCCTCAGTCATCTCTTCATTCCTGTTTTTCTTCCTTGCAACAATCCTTTCCTTTTCTTCTTGCTTGTGGGGTTTCTGGTTGGTTGGTTTTTTCCCTCCTCCTCTTTCCTTTTTCCTTTCTCTGTTCCTTCCTTGCTTCCATTCTCTCTTCTTTTTCTTTCTATTTTTCCCCTTTGCCCTATCTTTCCCTCCCCTTCTGCTTCCATCCTTGCATCTTCTGTTCATTTCTTCCTTTATTTGAATGTTTTTAAAATAGCTACACCATGCTTGTCACGAAGTACAGACATTCCCTTTGCCAAGAGCTCTCATTGTGCTTCCATTATAACTTCCATCTCTCTGGACAGGGAGCAACTTTGCACCCGTAGCTTCTTCTTGCAGGATGAAGGCCACACTCTTCAGCTTCCAGTCCTCTCAAGGACCCAGCAAATAACAGGGAAAGGCAATCATAACAAAGGACATCTCTGCTACATCACAACAGAATCCACCACCCTCGCAAACATGAGCCCAATTCTCGGGTACTTGCACATCTAATAAGACAGGCTTCAAAGACACTAAACAACTCAGGGGGTTCTTTCATTTGGGAAATCAAAAACACCACAGCCCAGCACAACAATCCTCAGGAAGGCTGAAAAAAGTACAGGGTACTCAAACCTCCTGAGCGCTGTTTAGGTATCTTGAAGAAGAGCTTTTCTTTTGGCCGCGCTTTCCACTTGAACAATGAATGACAAGCTCTGGCTGTTGCTTCTCCTTTCAGGCAGGCATGCAATGCCAGAACAACACAGCAAGACCCTCGCTACCCAGGGTCATTAGTCCCCACGCAATACCTCTCACTCATTAGCATAATCCACCCATCACACATCCAAACAAAAGACACCAAGGGAACACCATAGCATTTTCACTGAGAATATCCTCTGGACACCCAACACATCTAGTCCAAGAAATGCATGAAGGACTCTCCTTCATCTCTCCTCGCTGCCACCAGGTCACTCTGTGCCTGGAAGCAGCAGGAAAAGAACGAGAGCAGGCAGTGGTGCTCTGCTGCTCCAAACCTACACGCATTACAATCAAAGCAACATTCAGTCGACGCAACACGAAGATACCATGACTGAACAAGAACAAAAGAACCTCTGTCTTTCAAACTCATGCCCTATAAAGAGGGAGTTACCTGTAGAACCACTGGTGTGGTGCTAAGAAATACATTCAGAACAGGAAAATTGGCTTTAAGGAACATTATCCCTTAATGATATCAGCAATTTTGTGGGATGCTGAGCAGAAAAAAAACCCCACCTCATATTCTGTAGAAGCTTTGAAAATGCTGGACAGTGTCTAGTGTTCCCTTATGCACTTCTGTCAACGGGAAAGCAGAAAGGAGGCCTGAAAGCTAGTGACATTCCCTCTACATCAACCTCAGCTTAGGAGAGTGGAAAAACCTTCCCATACACTGATGGAATGCTCGCTGAAAAAAGTGCAACATGATAAATTTTTGCTGTCTGCATCTCACCCACAGTTTCCCAGACATTGCCCATGTTACAGAAAACAAAGTGGGCATTTTGCCTAAGATAAGACAAGAAAATAAAATTAACCCATTCCATGGTACTGAAACATCAGAGTTGCCAACATCTTGAATACTGAAAGCACTTCTTCCCCTGCATAGCCAGACTAAGTCCAGAGAGATGACTGAGATGATGCTCAGAGAAGGCTGGCAGAATCACACAAATTTCAAAAAGCTTCTGTTTGACCAGCAGCATTCCACATCAAAAGCAAGTGATAAAAGGCATGTATGGCAGTTATCTTCACAAGCAGTAACACCACAGAGAACAACGGGGTACAGGGATATGTAGAACATCTGGAAGTACCAAGAGGATCCCAGGAGAGCAGCCTTGTGTGCCAGGCCTTTTCTCAAGGTTTTCTGTTTACATCCTCTATCCCATGCCATGGGAAATGGCATCTCCATAGCTAAGCAGACATTCTCCAGTGCTGCTTCAATGACACAGACCACGTTCTGCTCGGCATCCTCATTTACCTCAGGCAAGACTCTTCCCCACTCAGTCACCCTCCCTGTGACACATGCCCAGGCCCTACTCCATGCCACTAGGCAGATCACCATCACAATAACCAGACATTGCTCAACCCAAACAACACGCCCAGCTCTAAATGCTGCTCTGTGTATGATCAAGGTCTTTGCACATTCTCCCCTATCCTCACGATCAGCACAAAGAACATATGGAAAACTGCAAAGTCAGACAGCATCTGGCAGGCTCTTCCCAGATGCCTGAACTTCACCAGGAATGTTTTGTACCTTTTCAGCAATTTCAGATGGAAACCCCACAGAACCGCACGTTAGAGTTCTTAAAGATTCTGTGATAAGAGCTGTGACAGATCTGATCCCCATCTACACAGATTTTATTCTTCGAGAGAACCTCACCAAATGCTGAAGCACACGCACATTCACAATGTCAACTGGGTGAATTTGAATCACAGAAAACCAGAGCTGGGCTGCTGTGCAGGGTGTGATGCATAACTGTATGAGTAAAGCATGACAAGGAGACAAACCATCTCGACTGAGGCCACCTGTAGAAGTGCGCAAGTAGTGGAGGTCGACAGCACAAAGATTACACCCACTTCCTCATGTGTCCTTACAAATCCTGCTTGAGGAGAAGCAAGGAACCATCATGCCAACAACAATGGCTGTGGAAGCTATGATGGATGCCCACCACTATGCAGGGACAGCAGACTGAAGCACTGCCCTCCCACAACACCTTCCCCACACAAGACGAAAGGTTTGTCAGACAGTATTAAGGAGTCTCCATCTCATCCCTCTTACCAACACATTCCCCACAACAGACAGGCAGCATCAGAGACTACTGGCCCTGGTGGAGATAGTGATATCAAAACAAAAGACACTGCAGGCATTTCAATAGTATATACAATCACAGTATCAGGAATTCTTCCCACTCCAGACTCTTGGAGCCTGGGAAAAGATCCTGGGCAGAAACACTTCATGACCATTCTGCCTCATGCTTTCCTTTAGGCATCCTTAGCTCCCCACTCTGCAACATGCATTCTCAAAACAAGCAAATCATCTCTCATTTTTGTCTTCTTATGATATGTCCCATGGTTTTCCCAAGGATTTACAGTTCCCACAAAAAAGTCTCCTTACAGAGTCACCCTTCACATCAGGAAACGGCCAGGCAAAACTCAGTGCCACTGTCACACTCACCTCTATGACACACAAAAGTTTCATTTCCCACCTCAAGGCTCAATCTGACATTTCCAGAGGCCTCACATCAAGGAGAACAAAATAAAAAACATACAGATACTATAACAAACAGAGTGTCCAGAAAACTCTGCTGCAACCTTTCAAGTTTGGAAATGCTACAGCAGGTTCAAAGGAAAATGTTACAGACCTGAGACTAATATTCTCTCTGTAGAAGTCATGTCAAGGAAACTCTAATGGCAATGGGCAGTGGTTTCATACTGAGAGAGAACAACCTACATTTGACAAGCACACCAATATAGTGGAAGATACCTACTTTGTAACAGAATTTGCTTGAAGTTTATTTGTTGTTGAAAAGAGGATTTTCAAGGAATGTGTAAGGGTGTTGTTCCTAATGCCAATATGTGAAGAACATCAAAAGAGATCAGTGTCTATCAAGTCATCTGCCCAGCCAGGAACACAAGCTGGCAACACGGGCAGGGAACAGGATAAGGAAATTAAAATTCCTGTATCTAACACCAGCCTTGTGTCACAATCATTTCCATAAATACTTTATACTGATAACTATGGTTACAACATACTTAGGAAGAGCGCACAGGAAAAGTCAATAGCACCTTCCAAGCTCTTATAATGATACCGTCAGGGAACCAAAAATGGAAAAAGTAGACTACGGGGAGACAAAATTCCTGAAAAGACCCAATTATCCCTAAAGACGCTTAGAGAGAAAAAAGAAATAAGACGACAACAGAGAAGAAACCAGATGTGATACCCACATGGTCAAAGACGCTAAAGGTTCCATTAATATCCTGAAGAACCTGCCAAGAAACAACCTTGGGCACCGCGGGCTAAGCTGGACTCCCACCAGCGCCTACAAAGTGTGGGCAGGGAAGGGCGAGTGGTGGGAAGGCACGTAGAAGAAAGGAGCAAGAAGCGACCAAGAGAGGAAAACTGACCGT